>NC_057814.1:456741922-456959017 GCF_018294505.1 Triticum aestivum
GGGTCAACTTTCTCTATAAATATCAAACTCCTCATAGACTTATAGACCTGTGTACACTCATGAACACATTAGTCCCTTAACCTATAAGTCTTCAATACACCAAAATCACTAAGGGGCACTAGATGCACTTACAATCTCCCCCTTTTTGGTGACTGATGACAATATAGGTTAAGTTTTCAACGGGGATAAACATATGAAGTGTAAATACTGATATTGAGGAATTTGATTGCAAGATATAGAAGAACTCCCCCTGAAGATGTGCATAGTGAGGAGTTTGCTTTTGAAGTAACGCACACTTGAAGAGTAGAATCATGGAGATCTCCCCCTATATCTTGTAATTCATACACGCATTTGATATGTAATATGAAGAATTTGAAATGCATGATGAAATATGGTGACTAATGTAATTCAGCATGCATGCATTAACATTAGTAAGGAATAAGCATGCAGAAAATCATAGCAAAAAGTATCAGGCCACCATAGAGTTTAAGTTTACAACTCGGTCCAGCAGAGTCATAAGAAGAACAAGAGTTGTAACTTAGCAAAAAAACGCCCATATAGATAGACCCGCTTGAAGACTAACTCAAATTTCTCCCCCTTTGTCATCGAATGACCAAAAGGATCGAAAATGAGGACAAACGCCCCTGAAGAATATCAAGTTGAAGAAGGAGCGCCAGCGTTGTTGGGGTCGATTGTCGTAGTAGGGCGTGCCGCAATGTCGTCCAAGTCTTCATGCTCGTCGGTGTCGCGCGATGAAGAATAGGAGCTGGCCACCAAGGAAGGAACCTTGACCTTCTTGTATTTCTTCGGTGGAGGAGCAGACCAGTCAAAATCTTCCTTGAGACCCATTTTCTTCAGATCTTCTTCGCTGTAAACATGAGACAAAACAACCCAGGTACGGTTGAAGGTTTCATGGAGGTAGTAGTGGTTTTTCTTCACTACATTGTGGGTAGCAGTCATGTTGTGAAGAACTGAACCAAATTGACGCTTGACCCATTTGTGATTGCGATCAACCTTCTGGTGAAGATAGAGGAGTAGATCACGATCAGTCATCACCCTGGGAGCTGTGCCTTGAGGATTTTGCTTGGTTGTGTTGGCGGCAGAGTCATGAGTGGCAGAGTCATCATTGGTGGAGTAAGATGCAGCCTTGCAAAATTGACCATCCAAAGGACGAATGCCTTCATCTATAACAGCAGCGGCCTTGCCCTTGTCATCAGTTGAGGGAAATGTTCGTTTGAGGACTTCAATCGGGGGCAAGTAGCTACAATGGTTTAGTGTATCAGCTTTGTAGTTGAGTGAAGACCTTGTTCTGATGAATCTCATAATCCAAGGTGCATAAGGCTTCAGCTCAAACGGTGACATAGCGACATTGGCTAGAGTCCTCATGAAGAAATCATGGAAGTTGACGGGAACGCCATGAATGATATTGAAAAGCAGATTCTTCATTATGCCAACGACTTCTTCTTCATTCGAGTCGTGGACCTTGATAGGACTCAATGTCTTCGTTAGAATGTGGTAGACAGTCCGAGGCACATATAGCAATTCCTTCACAAGGAATTTTGTTCTTGGGGCCTGACCTGGCTTCAATGGCTTCATCAGCACTTGCATATAGTGGTATGTAAGCTCAGGCTCACTGTAGACGCAACGAGCTGCTTCAAGGGGAGGACTGAGAGGCAAAGCACGAAGCAATTCAGTAGCAGGTGCCTTGTAGTGAGTATTTTCAGACATCCAGTCCAGCACCCATGAATTCACATCTTCAAAGTCTCCGGTGATGTGCAGCATTGCATAAAATTGAAGAATGAGTTCTTCATTCCAATCACATATATCAGTGCAGAAATTTAGCAGTCCAACGTCGTGAAGAACACTAAGGACTGGCACGAAGCACAGCAGAGATTCCATGTCCACGTGAGGAATGTGCTCATGATCGAAGACTTTGCCTTTGTTGAACAGCACTGAGGAATAAAAATTTGCCTGGCTGGCAGTCCAGAAATGCCTCTTCCTAATGCGAGCAGAGTCATAGGGGTTGTAATCCGTGAAGAATACGTGCTCGCCGAAGAAATCATCAGCCTTGAATTTTTGCTTCCATGAGAATGGATCCTTTGGCTTGGGCAGAGGAGTGTCAGTCAGTTGCATCACAACCTCAGGAATCACAATCTCAGGTTCTTCAGGCTAAGGAATTTCTGGTTCCTCTTTAGTGGCAGTCTGTGTCTTCAATTCTTCATTCACAATTTCTTCAGCACTAGTGGCTGGAATTTCTTCATGTACAGACGGAGTGGGGTGAGTTTCTTCAGAGCCTAATGGAACAGTATGTGCTGGGGACTGAGGGATTTGCTACAATGGCGTGAACAGAGGAGAGTTGGGATGCTGACTTTCCCAAAAGTCATCATTCATCAATGGACTAGTACTCCCAATGTCCACGTCAGAATTTTGATCATCCAATTCCTCAACGCCGTCCTCTTCAGCAGTAAACTGAGGCATGGGCGAGGAGACAATTGGAGTTGAAGGGATTGCGTCCGCTTCAATTTCTTCATCCATCTGCTCTGAAGAAGCAGCAGAGGGAATGTCTTCATCAGATCCACTTGGGATCACATAATCTTCATCAAAAGGTACAAGTTCCTTTGATGGCATGCTGGAAACAGGAACAACATCAATAGGATTTGCGAATGAGCTTGACAATTTCTTCATCTTCTTCGGAGCTGAAGAATCTGATGAAGCTGATGCTTTCCTTTTCTTCACAGTTGCACGCTCTGCAGCCTTGGTCTTCTTCACATCTGATGCAGATGGAAGGATTGGAGTTGGGGTAGGCGCAGGAGGAGCAGAGGAATTTGGTGGAATTTCTTCAGGCACAACTGATGCAGTTGGCCTAACTTCTTCATTTTCTTTAGGCGCACCACTAGTGGATGCCCTGGCAATTTCTTCAGCGGCTGGAATTCAGTCATCAGCCCTGGAACTCACATTTTCTTCAGCAGCCTGATTTTCATCAACGGTGCTGGCGTTTTCTTCAGTAGGCTGAGCAGATGCTCCGGCTTGAGAAATATCTGGTTGCGATGGAGCTGCAACATTGGAGGTGAACTTTTCAGACAATTTCACAAACCTGACTTTGCCTCCAAGCCAATCAGCACGGTACGCGTCAAAGTCATCACTGAGTTTCTTGATCTCAGATTGAATAGTGACAAGTTCTTTAGTTGTCATAGAGACAACGTTTTTCTTCAGGAAACGCTCCTTCCTGTATTGTGCTTTCTTGAGCTGCCTTGCCTTCTCATATTTCCATTTTTCTTCTTGGATGAAGGCAGTCAGCATATGACATTGGCCAGGAGTCAGTTTGAAATCAGGCATAGGAGTGTTGGGGTCCTTGTGCCAGAGATCAATGTAGTCGAGGATCAACTTTGGATCCAAAAGCAGAGGGACATTTGTGCATTTGGCTCTAGCGGCCTTGACCTGCCTATCTCTGATGATTTCTGCAAGTTCATCATCATCAGCTTCGTCTTCATCAGACGACACTTGGAAGGCGACCTGCTTCTTGTGAGGACTTGGGCGAGAACCTCGTCCAGCAGTGGCCTTTGTCTTCAGCAGAGAGGGTTCCGTTGAAGAATATGGTGCAGCTGAGGAACTAGCAGAAGCTCCTGAGGCAATAGAGATGCTTGTTGTCCTTTGGCACGTGGCAAGATGCACAGGTGCAGAGGATTTGGTCGGAGCAGCCGAAGACTTTGGCGGAGGAGCTGAGAACTTTGGAGGAGCAGGAGCAGTTTGAGGATTTGGCCGTGAGGGCTTTGAGGAATCTGGTCGTGAGGGCATTGCTGAGGAACTTGGCCTTGAGGGCATTGAAGATGAAGCACTTGGCTTATGCGCAGGCTTCTTTGCCATGGCCTTCTTAGGCTTGACAGCAGAGGCCTCAGCAGAGGCAGCAGCAGCAGCAGAGTCCTTGTTGAATTTCCTCACTGCTTCTCTGGCTTGTCTAGCCAGCTTGGCCTGGCGATTGGCCCATTCATCAGGATAATCCTCACCGCGCTTGAGGCTAGTGGGATATGCTTCTTGGCCAGGTGCCAATGGAGGTCTTGGGCATGGAGGATTGAGTGCGAATATCTTCATATATTTGGGAGTAACATACCTGTACTCCCTCCATGCATGTAATATATAGTTTACTTTATTGGTGTGTGGAAATGTCATGTGTGTAGTAGCCACCTATGTAATTATGCATGTAATAGTTTACTTTGGTGTGTGCAAATGCCATGGTTGTAGTAGCCACCTATGTAAGTGGATGTTTAATTTGGTTATGCAACCATGTCCTGATAAGTGTGTATATAATGTTGTTGTTATGTATGCTGAAAGTGCGTTATATCGACTAGAGGGGGGGTGAATAGGCGATGATTTTTATGAATTCTTCACCGAGGAATTTGCGGGTGAGGAAATTCCTTAGCGAAGAACTACTAGCAGCGGAATAAGGGCTCAAAAATAAACATAACAGAACACAAGCATGGTCATCATGATGAAATGAAGACAAGCACAGAGTACAGAAAGCGTAATCACAGGATAACACAGGATGAAGACAAACAGACTGAAGAAATTGAACTGAGGAAATTGACAAAGTCTTCAGTCAAGGTCTTCAAGCACAGATATGAGCAAGTGTACAACACAGTAATGAGGAAATGAAAGAGTTGAGGAAATTGAACCAGTAAGCTTGGTGAAGACAATGATTTGGTAGACCAGTTCCAACTGCTGTCTCAGTTGTACATCTGGTTGGAGCGGCTAGGTATTTAAACCTGAGGACACACAGTCCCGGACACACAGTCATCACCGTATTCTCCTTGAGCTAAGGTCACATAGACCTCGCCCAATCACTCGTGGTAAGTCTTCAGGTGACTTCCGAACCTTCACAAACTCGGTCACTCGGCGATCCACAATTCCTCTTGGATGCTCTAGACCATGACGCCTAACCATCTGGAAGAAGCACAGTCTTCAAAGGTAACAAGCGTCGGATCCACGCAGGATCAATCTCTTCAGTGATGCTTAATCACTTTGGGTTTGTAGGTGTTTGGGTTTGGGTTTTTCCTCACTCGATGATTTTCGCTCAAAGTCCTCGGAGGATGGGATGCTCTCAAATGACAAGTGTCAGTTTCTCTCGGAGCAGCCAACCAGCTAGTGGTTGTAGGGGGCGGCTATTTATAGCCTAGGGAGCAACCCGACATGATAAGACATAAATGCCCTTCAATGATATGACCGTTAGGTGGATAAGATATTTTGGGACAGCTGGCGCGTAGCACAGCAACGATCGGAAATTTGAGGCTCAAATTCCTCAGGGCTATCATGTTCCTCATTGTGTAGGCAATCCGCATTGGCGAATTCCTAACTCCTCAGTCAGAACAAATTCCTCAGAGACCAAAAGAACTTCGTCTCTGTCACTGAAGAATATGACTGAACTGTATGAGATTTCCAATGGCTTCACTCGAAGGGATTGGTAGGTGTAGGATTTTGAGTTGAGCATCACATGGAATTTTTTCCTTAGTATTTCCTCGACCCCCTTTAACAGTACGGTGTTTCCTATGACTCAAGAAAGAGAAAATGAAACTACAAAAACAAAAGTCTTCACGCTCCATGTTCCTCGAATGAATACCAAGTCTTCAAGATCACACCAATTTCTTCACTTTCAAAGTCTTCAGAAAGTCTTCAGAAAGCCAAAGTCTTCAGTCGAAGAACTTCATTTTTAGGGGTCAACTTTCTCTGTAAATATCAAACTCCTCATAGACTTATAGACCTGTGTACACTCATAAACACATTAGTCCCTTAACCTATAAGTCTTCAATACACCAAAATCACTAAGGGGCACTAGATGCACTTACATATGCAATCCCATCGCACAACACACACGTCTTATTAGCAGCAATCGTATGTGTTATTATCGGTCTTTGCACACATTTCTCATTATAGACCTGTTTGCCGCGTATCACACACATCTTGATATATTGAACCGTTTCTGTTCTCTTGTCTCAATGCAAACAGTTCATCCAAGTGAACCGCATGCCGTATATCGCACACACCTTGATTTGGCTAACCGTTTCTTTTGTGTTGCCTAATCACAAACAGTTCATCCGAGTGAACCGTAAGCCGTATATTGCACAATCCTTCATCTGGCTGCCCGTTTCTTTTGTTCCTCCTCATCGCAAACAGTTAATTGAACTGAACCGTATGCCCAGCATCGCACACGCAACTATAATCTGAACCATGTTTGATGCATCCTCCATCGCAAATGTTTTGCACCTTTTTGACGGTTTTTTACACCACCGTTTGCGATTATTGCATCGCACATAGTTTCGTCGAAAGGTCTCTGATCGTAGTGTCGCGTTAGCAGCATCCTGCAGTAGTGTGTATTTGTCATGAAGAAAGCAATAGCGATAAAACAGAACGATCATAATGCTAAGCTAACGGATGGGTCTTGTCCATCACATCATTCTTCTAATGATGTGATCGTGTTATCAAATGACAACTCATGTCCATGGTTAGGAAACCTTAACCATCTTTGATCAACGAGCTAGTCAAGTAGAGGATCTTTAGGAACACGACGTTTGTTTATTATTCACACATGTATTTAGGTTTTCCAATCAATATAATTATAGCATGAATAATAAACTTTTATCATGAATAAGGAAGTATAAAATAACAACTTTATTATTTCCTCTAGGGCATATTTCCTTCAAAAACATCGGCAGTCACCGACGAGCACTGCATAGCATCGCCGGAAGCACCGGTGAGCGCTGCATCGCTGCCCCGACTCGGCGAGCTTGGCGATAGCACGACGATCACGTCCACGGCCATGGCGGGAGGTGCGTCTCTATAGCGGCGTGTGTACTGCATTGCAGGGTCAGTAGCACTGACGAGTGCCAACAACCATGGACGGGGTGCTGCGTCAGGTGCACGCGGTTGTCGAAGTTGTGATGCATCATCACAGGAGTTGTTGCCCCCTCCCCCATTCGACTGCCCGTCGCAGTCGTCGTTGCATCTCCGATGATACTTCTACACAACATCGATGGTCCTACCATGGGGGGCTCCATCATAGCAGTTGCAATGCTACGAACCGGTGACGCCCACCCTCGCAACTGGCCCCATGTTGAAGTGCAGCCCATACCCCTTGCCGCAGCATGCTTCTCCCCCGATGTTGCAACGACATGTCATCCCCAATCGCCACTTGTAGTAGCGATGCAACGACAAAAATTGCTTGTAGTAGCGGGTGGTGATGTGTTGGATTGGAGTGTTAGCTTTGGACGGCGGGGTTTGCAGCATCTCTTAAACGTGACTGTGGGAATGGGGAGCAAGCCTCCGGCAACGGCGATGGTCGGCTTTGCTTCGTGCCAGTCTAGGTCAAAGGAGAGACGAGAGGGGGAAATATTAGACGTAGACGAGAGAGAGAGAGAGAGAGAGAGAGAGAGAGAGAGAGAGGGAGGGAACGACCCGCGTCTGGATGAGAATAAGGTTGGGGATGCGATGGCATGACCCACAGGGAGCACGTGTCAAACGGAGGGGCCAGTTTACGGGTGAGAGAGATCATCCAGTTGATTAAAAGAGTTTCCCCGAATCAAACCCATTTTGAATAGGCCACTAATCTGCGCCGGCGCGCCGGCCCAACCGTTCGGCCGGTCGCGTCGGAGCCATTGGATTTGAGTCGGGTGGGCCGTTGGATCTGGAGGAAAAAAAACGGTTGGCTCGCTGCTTCTTCTTCCGCTCGCTGAATCGCATCTCCCGCTCGGTGCGCACCTCCTCTCCCCTCCGGTAGCCATCCTCGTCGCCGCCCTCCTCCCCGGTCGCCGGTCACCGTCCCTCGCCGCTGGACGTTGCACCTCGCCGGCGTCGTCTTCTGCGTTTCTCGCTGGCTACGCGCGTGCGCTCGTGGTTGTAGCTCCCCATGGTGACAGTCGCAGCTCCGGTGTGAGGCCTCGGCTCCGGTGGTGTTGTCGCCGGTCGCGGCACCCTGCCGACGAGCTCGCCGTGAAGGGTCGCAACAAATTGAGTCGCTGGTTGTAGCAAATGACGCCGCTGGTTCCAGCAAAAATGACATCGTCGCAGGTTCCAGCATTTTGGTTGAAGCTTTCTCGGTCTCTGGTAGAAGCTTTTTCATCTGCGGGATGAAGCTTTTTTTTAAACGGTTGCAACTTTTCATGTGTACCTAAAAGGCGATTGAAACTTTTGTAGTGGCTGGCTAAAGATTTTCAATCTCTAGTTGAAGCTTTTTCATCTGCGGGATGAAGCTTTTGTTAAAACGGTTGCAGCTCTTCATGTGTTCCGAGTCTGGTTTGAAGCTTTTTGATCTACTAGATGTAGCTTTTTGCATTCATGGTTGTAGCACAAGCATTGCCGTTTACAACTGCAGTACCAGTACGCCCGCGTGGCCGCCGTTACTGGTTCCAGCAAAGTTTGCTGGTTGCAGCAAACTCTGCGTCGCAGTTCGCCGCCGTGGCAATGCCTTGTGCCGGTTGTAGCAAAACGGTTGGCCCGTTCCAGCATCTGCTGGTGTCGTTTGTAGCAAACGAAATTGCCAATTGTAGCTCCTCTTGCTGCAGGTTCCAGCACCGACGGCAGCAGCTTGTATCACCCGCGGGGGCTGGTTGCAGCATTTGTGACAGCAGGTTGTAGCAGCCGTAGTGGGCGGTTCCAGCACCGATGTTCGCCGATTCCAACACAGGCAGGGACAGATGGTAGCACCAAGTGGTGGGCGTTCCAGCACCTGCGGTGGCCATTTCTAGCAAACCGCAAGGCTGGTTCCAGCACCTCCATGGCCGGATGTAGCTTCTGCAGGCGGTGTCCCCAGCAAACCTCCCCGTTGATGCCGCTCGCAGCCCGTCCATGCCGTAAAAAATCCCCTTACTCGCATTCATGGCTTCAACGCCCCTGGACAGCTCGAATCCGGCCATGGCCTCCGCCCTGCAGATGAATCCGGCCACGAAGATTGCAGCAGCAAGGCATCCCGCGCGGTGATCTATTTGGGGCGCTCCTCGCCGTGGTTTGCTGCGGAGAGGAAAAACACATGGCGGAGGCGAAGAAAAGGAAGAGAGTAGCGAGGACAGAGATGCGAGGCGGGCGGTGGAGAAAGAAGATAAGAAAGGGAAAGCTGTTTCTGTACGCGTGGGGCCGTGACGCGAGGTGCGAGTGCGTGCGAGACCGGCCGAGGGTTCGGCCGGTCGACCGTATGTAAACATTTCCCTTTTGAATATCTTTCTCTCCCTCCAGACACAAGTCCGTGATTTTCACCAAATCTCAGCGAGACGCTGTGGACCTTGTATTGGATTTGTGAGCAATTCCAGAGTGCGTGCTGAAAATAAGTTACACTGTAATTATCTGATGAAGGTCCCAAGATTCACTTTTTTACACATAAAACCAGATTATTTTCCAGACAAACGTCTCCCATGAAAGCCTTTGCTGGGTATATATAAGATCGAGCCCCTCCAGCCCCTCATCTTCTCCGAAATACACGATTCGGTCCTTTGCACTTCGTTTCCACGTGCTTGCCAGGATGGAATTCCACCGTCCAAGTCAGGTCCCACCCGAAGCTGACCGTAGCGACGCACTCGGCTGCGTCTCTCTGCCGCCGCGGCAGCCCTCACCGCCTCGTCGACCCGGCGCTCTCCGCCGCCGCTGCCCGACTCAGGGCGACAGCTCGCGGAGGCCACCTCCGCGGCAGCCCTCACCGCCTCGTCGACCCGGCGCTCTCCGCCGCCGCTGCCCGACTCAGGGCGACAGCTCGCGGAGGCCACCTCCGCGCCAGGCCTCACTGCCTCGCGGCCCCTCCCCGACTCAAGGCGACAGCTCGCGCAGGCTACCTCTGCGCCAGCCCTCACCACCTCGCCCACCGGGGTATCTCCGCCGCCGAGACCCCTCGCCGACTCAAGCCGACGGCTCGCGCAGGACACCTCCTCTCGGGCGCCAGCCCTCGTCATTCAGTCTCGGGGGCACGCCTCCCCCTCCTCCCCATGGCCGCTGCTGAGGGGCTCTCGTTTGGTTCGCTCCGCGGCGGAGCCGCCCGCCCTGGACGAGGCCGTCGATGAGCCGCCGCAGGCGCAGCGGCGGCGGTCGTTCAAGAACACTGATGAGCCACCGCAGAAGCAGCAGCGCACACCGCAGAAGGGCGTTGAACCAGAGCAATGCAGGATTGAAGACCGCCCAAAGGTATATTGTGAATCTTGCTATCTTTCCTGTGAGAAATTATCTTCCTTGATTTCTTGTTTTGACGTCCTTCCTGCAATTTTGGGATTAAAAACTAATTTGCTTGGATTTTTCTGATGCTTGCTCTAGATTAGCATGATACAGAGTCAACATCTGTCTTTCTGCGTCAGTTGCAAAAATAAAATAAAATCAGATGCGAACCTCATTAGAATGAATTCTTAGTGCATTTGAACTATGAATTCTGAACCAAAAAAGATGTACCTGGATGGATGAACTATGTATTTCGCAGTTATCCATGCTTATCCATTTCGCAGGACCTGAATAAATTAAGATACGATGTTCTTTGTAAAGTTTAGCACATGCTAATGCTCATGCAAGTGTAGGTGATGCGTTTAGAATGCATGTCTCAAATATGTAGCTTGGTGTGTTATACAAAGTTTAGTCAATCTGACCAATTCATGATGCAACGGAAATTGATCTGGATAATTACTGAGATTTCGTGTGAAAAACAGATAACCCCTCCTGCCCTCCGGTCGAATCCAGCCACTCTCCTTTTTTGGTCGGTCTGAACGAACTGCTTATTCACATGTTTGTGTATAGCTTTATTTGTTTGTTTGCCCCTTTCCTGCTGATTGATGTTTGTGCACAAATAGGTCATCGAAGTATTCAACTTATAGGCTGTCTTACAAGATATGAAAGCATTGTCCATCTGATGAGGATTAGTCTAGCCTTTGTATGAATGAATCGGCCTACCCCAACTTGTTTGGGACTAAAGGCTTTGTTGTTGTTGTTGTTGTTTTTGTTGTTGGAATGAATTGATCTCAGTACACCTTTGGGTGGGATATTTGCTCTTGTCAGCATGAGGGGGGTGCATTGTTTTCAAGGTGTCGCTTAGGCGTTAGGGCGCCCTGCAAGCTCAAGGCGTCCAGCTTGCCTTAGGTACCTGCGTAAGGTGTGCTCCTTAAGCTTTAAGGTGTCTGAAGCATCTGCTTAGGCATCCAGGTTGGCGCCCTAGTCCATATTGGACGCCTTGAGCTTGCCAGGCAGGCAGGGGAGCAGTTTCAGGCAGGAAACAGAGATGCTGTTGCCTGTTGGTGCCACCAGGTAAGGGGGGAGCCCCCGATCCACACACCTCCTCCTCTCCAGTGGCTCTTCCAGCAGATCTGCTCCCTCCACTGCAGCAGATCTTCTCCCGCAACTCTCCTCTCCAGCAGCTCCTCCTCCTACTCTCCAGCAGCTCCTCATTCTCCTCCGCTCCAGCAGCTCCTCCTCCTCTTCTCCAGTACAGCAGCAACCAGCAACTGGCAACAGCAAGGAGCCAACTCTGCCTACCAAATTCTACTATATTCTGCTGCTTAGAACTCTGTAAGGCGTCCCCCTTGCCTTATGCCTTAGCACTTAGGCGGCAATGTGCAGTACGAAGCGACTGGAGGAAGTGGCGAAAGCCGAAAGCTACAACAAACTACCGGTTGAGACGATTAAGAAGGCGGCGACGACCAGAGAAGAAGGAAGCAACATCAAAGTGCAACGAAGAAGAATGTACCACTGCAAGCCGTGGAGGCAGCCGAAGGAGGCAGAAAAACGCCACTTCCAGCCGACGAACGCCAGCTGCCAAGCACCCTCAGAGGACATCCCCCAAGCCGTCTAGCTCCCAACCGATGACCGCCCCTGACGCCGCCTCTCTACACAGCCTCCATGGAAATCGCAGCACCGTGCAGAAAGGAAAAAACAGCAGCGACCCCAATTTCCTCCCTACCCACACAACCTTTTTACTAAACCTGGGCATTTTCCGGGCCGGGCTGGGTTTCAGTCTGGGTTTGAAATAGCAAATATGGAGCCCGAGGCTGGCCCCAAGCCCAAACTATACCTCAAATTCAAGGTCGAGCCCTGCCTGACAGTAAAGCGCATAGCCTGAGGCCCGGCCCGAAAGCGCGGCGATAATCAGATGTATATCTAATTTTGTCTTCAGATTTTCCTTGTCTTACATATACACATCCATGATACATCTGTTCTGCATGAAAAAAATCCACATTGGCAGTTCTTATTTTACCTGAAGCACACATCAACATCTGCAATCCGCTGTACTCCTACAAGATTTATAAATCTACTGGTGTAAAAACTTAATGTTAATTCTGAAAGCTAGATAATTTTAATCCTTACTGTTAATATTGTTTTAAACCAATACTCTTGCTTTGGTTTGTTCAAATTCTTTAAGATTTAGCTATTGTTCTGTCATAGATTAGTTTTGCTGGTCAAAACCTAATGTTGTTACATTTTATTTTCCAATCTTCATTATTCTGAAATTGTTTATCTTATGCCATTCAGGAGACCAAAGTGAACGTGCACCGGGGGGCTCCTTTTCCTAGATGCCAGATCTGTGGTAGGAGAGTCCTCACTTACTACTACAAGTGTTGTGGCCAGGCCACCTGCAAGGACTGCCAGCGTGCATGCAATTGCAGATTCAAGACAAGGCTAGATGTACCTAGAGTAAAGACCGGCGGGGGTGACCTTAGCATGCAAGGCACCTTCTACCTCCCCTGCTACCCCTGGGTGCTGATTGAGGCCACCCGTCAGGAGGACGTGGTGAGGTATACCTACGCTCCAATTGCCCAAGCAGTTGACACGAATTACCTCTTCCTGAATGCGGTAACTTTCTCCTTCGATGATGGGTCTTGCGCCAATCCAAAGCACAGATGCATGGTCAAGCAAGTGATCGACCGTCAGAACTTCTACCTGCCTGCAGATAAGTCCAGCACCCTTGGCGAGGGTACAGAGGACTTGGACTGGTAGTCCTAGTCTAGCGAGGGTACAGAGGGCTTGAACTTGTCCTAGTCTAGCGAGGCTAATGTCTCACTGATAGAAAACATTTGAAGGATTGGGATCATTATAAATGACATTTTTTCAGGAACAATTTGTCTTGTAATTTGTATAAAAATGTCAATCCTTAGATATAGGAGGTCGTTCAGTTTTTGCATAAACCACGCTTTTGTACATATATCAAACCAAGGCTGTTATTTCTTTTTTCTTGTTTGGCATCTGCACGATGCGTCTCACTTTTTTGTTGATGTAAAAAAGTAATATTTTATTTTTAACCCTTCTTCGGTGGAGGGTGTCTCCATTAAAATACAAGGATTTAACCGAAAAATTGCACATGAAAAAGAAGTGTTACCACATAACAGAACACAATTTAGAAGACGAAATAATATAGTTTATGAAAAAATGATCCTTAAGGCGCACAGTTCATTCAAAAGATACTGTCCCTGTTAATATTGCTTTTGAGTATAAAGATACTGTGACCCTTGTCCAGGAAGCCGCTTTAGCCGCTCCTCCGACCGTGGCGCCATCGATGCTACCACCGCTGGAGTCCGGACGTTGCCGCTTTGCCTGTCGCCTCCCGTGCTGCCAACCCCTTCCCCTCCCCCCTCCCCCCACCCCCACCCCACACACACAACCTGATTAGGCTCTTGTGTTTCGTGCTAGCTTGGGCTTGTTGAGCGCCTCCCGTGCTGCCAACCCCTTCCCCTCACCCCCCCCCCCCCCCCCCAACCTGATTAGGCTCTTGTGTTTCGTGCTAGCTTGGGCTTGTTGAGCTAGTGCCCTCAGTAGAACCCTCTTTGTAATACTTTGTGCGTGTTTGGGTGTGTGTTTGTATCATCTATGTGAACTTTGTTTTGCTCGTGACGGTTTGCTTTATCTATAAAGCGGGTCGAAAGCCTTTCTCGGTAGTATAAAGATACTTATGTGCTAATGCAAGAATGATTACACACAATTTCACAATCACATATAGTTTAAAAATTGACTTTAGTGTGGCAGGTTGTGGTTTTCCTTTCGAAACCAGACACTTCAGTGAAGAGTGCTTGATTTGTACACGAGGTGCATCAAGTTTTTGCCGTAACTCTCTGAAATTTTTACCATACCCTACATGGGTATACTTAAGAGACCATGTAAAGTTTCATCCCTTTTGGAGCTACTTTACACGCTATTTCATTCGAAGAGCATGCTGCCCTTTTTAGTGGCCCAAAAATCAAATAATGCCTCGAAAATAGCAGACCAACTCGAGAAATGGCCAAATTTGAGCATGGGGCTTTGGATGGTGTGTATTAATCAAAGAAAAGTTTGACGCTCAAATGATTTTTTAAAATAATCCAGTGTGGCAGGCTGTTGTATTCCTTTCGAAGCATTGACACTTCGGAGAAGAATGTTTGATTCGTACGAGAGGTGCATCAAGTTTTTGCCATAACTCTCTCAATTTTTTATCACACCTTACATGGGTACAACTAGCACATATGCCCGTGCGTTGCAACGGGAGATAAAATAGTATGCATTTAAAGCCTGTGAGAATTATATGTGCAAGCAAAACCCTGTGTGCACACGAAAAAGGAACATTTAGCTTCCCGGTTTCGCCGCGTGTGAAGGAATCAATCCGCTATTTTTTCATTCATTGATCTAGGGCATTTAAGAGTTTTGTTACGTCATCGTACGCAGAGAAGGCCCATGAGTTATTCAATCTATTTTTCCTTTCAATCCTTTCAATTGAGGGGATTTTAAGGTATGAAGTTTCTGAATATTCTAGGAAACATGAACAATTTTTTAAATCCTGAACAGTTATTTGAAAATTATGTACACTTTTGAAAAAATGCGAACAAAATGTGAAAGGGAACATCTTTTAAAATTCACAAACATTTTCTGAAATCACCAACTTTTTTTTAATAAAAAACGTGAACAATATTTGAAATTGTGATTTTTTTAAAAAACAGGAATATGTTGTGAAAATTTATAATATTTTTAGAAAATGTGTATCTTTTATACACGAACATTATTTTAATTGTGAAAATTTCACTAAAACAAGAATATTTTTCGAATTTGGAGAATTTTTTGAAATGCAATTTTCTATTTAGAAATCTCGAAAAATTTGGATTTTTTTTTGAAAAAATGGGAAACTTTTTGCAAGTTCCAAATATTTTCCAAAATAGCAACAAAATTTTGAAATTCTGAACATTTTCCAAAATTTGTTTTTTAATTCATTTTTTGAAAATTTTTAATCATCAAAGACATTCTAAAAGAAAAATAAACTTGAAAGGGAAAATAGAAATAGGGAAAGGAGAATAAAAATAGAAGTAAAACACAGAAACAAAGAGAAATAGGCCAGCCCATTATTTGTTGTCCTGTGCTAAACTCTGACTATTTGTCGCACGGTGCGGAAAATAGAATTTCCCCAGCTGTGATGGCAGAAAAATAAGTGGGCTGACTTCACTGGGCCACAACGCGTGGCCCACGTACGGAAATTATTTTTTAGCAGACAAACGCATAAGAATTTAGTACCACCTCGGGTAGATTTTTTTTTCGACGGTGAATGGATGAAAAAATTGGTGAAACATACTTTGCTTTATTAGTAGGTACAAGTTAAGAGACCATGTCAAGTTTCATCCCTTGCGGAGCTCGTTTACATGCTATTTCATATCAAAGAGCATGCTGCCCTTTTTAGGGGCCGGAAAAATAAGATAATGCCTGGAAGATAGCAGGCCAACTCGAAAAGTGGCCAAATTTGAGCATGGGCCACGGATGGTGTGTATTAATCGTAGGATTTTTTTTTTGAAGTTCAATAGATTTAAAAAATGACTTCAGTGTGGCACGTTATGGTTTTCCTTTCGAAACCCTGACGCTTCGTGAAGAGTGTTCGTCTCGTACACGAGGTGCAACAAGTTTTTGCCATAACTCTCTTAACTTTTTACCATACACTATATGGGTACAATTAAGATACCATGTCAAGTTTCATTCCTTTCGGAGCTCGTTTACGTGCTATTTCATTCCAAAGAACGTGTTGCCTTTTTCTTGGCCGGAAAATCACATAATGCCTCGAAATTAGCAAGCCAACTCAAAAGTGACCAAATTTGAGCATGGGGCTATGGATGGTGCGTATTAATCATAGAACAAGTTTGAAGTTCAAACGATTTAAAAAATGACTTCAGTGTGGCAGGCTGTGCTTTTCCTTTCGAAACCCTGACACTTTGGTGAAGAGTGTTCGATTCGTACACGCGGTGCATCAAGTTTTTGCCATAACTCTCTCAAATTTTTACCACACCCTACATGGGTACAATTAAGAGACCATGTCAAGTCTCATCCCTTTCGGGGCTTGTTTACACGCTATGTCATACCGAAGAGCGTGCTACCCTTTTTAGTGGCCATAAAATTAGATAATGCCTCGAAAACAAGCCAACTCCAAAAGCCGCCAAATTTGAGCATGGGGCTATGTATGGTGTGTATTAATCATAGAAAAAAAATAAGTTCAAATGATTTAAACAATGACTTCAGTGTGGCAGGCTGTGGTTTTCCTTTCGAAACCCTGACACTTAAGTGAGGGGTGTTCGACTTGTACGCGAGGTGCATCAAGTTTTTGCTGTAACTCTCTTAAATTTTTGCCACATCTTACATGGGTACAATTAAGAGACCACGTCAATTTGTTGGGCAACGTAGTAGAAAACGAAAAAAAATCGCCCTACGATCATCCAGGAACACTATGAAGATGCGCTGAACGGTTTGGATCAGATCGTTACCGACTCCAAGTTGCAGCAGAAGAAGACGAATCGGTGTAGATCATACTTGTAGTTCCTCGAACTGTAGAGGAATGATGTCTACTACTACATAAATTTTTTCTTGTAGATTCTGTTGAGACTCCAAGCGCAGAGTTTTGTAGGATAGTAACAAATTTACCTCAAGTGGATGACCTAATATTTATCTATGCGTGAGAGGTATAGGGAGTTTCTCTCAAACAACCCCGCAATCCAATACAAGAAATCTCTTGTGTCCCCAACACACTCAATACAATGGTAACTTGTATAGGTGCACTAGTTCGACGAAGAGATGGTGATACAATGTATCATGGATAGTAGATATAGGTTTTTCTAATCTGAAATAATAAAAACAACAAGGTAGAAAGTAATAAAAGTGAGCACAAATGGTATTGCAATGCTTAGAAACAAGGCCTAAGGTTCATACTTTCACTAGTGCAATATCTCAATAGTACTAACATAATTGATTCATATAATAGTCCCCCAACATGTGATAAAGAATCACTCAAAAGTTCCTACCGGAGAAAGTAGGAAGAAAACGCGTATCAATTTGTATGCTTAGATTACCCCAATGTCACCATGTCACCACGGGAATTCGCAAGTTGCTTACTGCTACTTCTTAAGCTTGTGTTTATTTTTCCCTTGAGGAGGAAAGAGTGAGGCATCAATGTAGAGATAAGTATTTCCCTCAGTTAAGAACCAAGGTATCAATCCAGTAGGAGGCACAAGCAAGTCCCCAATCTATGCACATGCACAAACTAACAAACACTTGTGGTACGTCTCCAACGTATCTATAATTTTTTATTATTCCATGCTATTATGTTATCCATCTTGGATGTTTTATATGCATAAATATGCTATTTTATATTATTTTTGTGACTAACCTATTAACCTAGAGCCTAGTGCCAGTTTCTGTTTTTTTCCTTGTTTTTGAGTTTTCCAGAAAAGGAATATCAAACGGAGTCCAAACGAGCTAAAAATTTACGATGAGTTTTTATGGACCAGAAGAAGCCCCCAAAGCAAAAGAGTTGGGCCAGAAGAGTCCCGAGTCAACGACAAGGGTGGAGGGCGCGCCCCTTGCTTGTCGCTGACTCGTGGACCCCCCTGACGTGAAACCGACACAAAAAATTCCTGTAAATCCAGAAACCCCCAGAAAGAAACCTATATCGGGAGTTCCACCGCCGCAAGCCTCTGTAGCCACAAAAAACCAATCGGGATCACGTTCCAACACCCTGCTGGAGGGGGAAACCATCACCGGTGGCCACCTTCATCATCCCGACGCTCTCCATGATGAGGAGGGAGTAGTTCACCCTCGGGGCTGAGGGTATGTACCAGTAGCTATATGTTTGATCTCTCTCTCTCTCTCTCTCTCTCTCTCGTGTTCTTGATATGGCACGATCTTGATGTACCGCGAGCTTTGTTACTATAGTTGAATCATATGGTGTTTCTCCCCCTCTACCTTCTTGTGATTAATTGAGTCTTGCTCTTTGAGGTATCGTTATGTTGGATTGAGTATTGGATTTGAGAACACTTGATGTATGTCTTGCGATGGGATATCCGTGGTGACAATGGGATGTTCTATTGATTCACTTGATTTATGTTTTGGCACTCAACTTGCGGATTCCTGTGGTGACATTGGGTAATCTATGCATAGGGGTTGATGCACGTTTTCGTCCTATGTTCTCCGATAGAAACTTGGAGTGATTCTTTGTTGCATGTTGAGGGATTGTCATATGATCTAATTATGTTATCATTGTTGAGAGAACTTGCACTAGTGAAAGTATGAACCCTAGGCCTTGTTTCCAAGCATTGCAATGCCGTTTTCGCTCACTTTTGTTACTAGTTACCTTGCTGCTTTTATATTTCCAGATTACAAAAACCTATATCTACACTTGTATCACCATCTCTTCGCCGAACTAGTGCACCTATATAATTTACTATTGTATTGGGTGTGTTGGGGACACAAGAGACTCATTGTTATTTGGTTGCAGGGTTGTTTGAGAGAGACCATCTTCATCCTACGCCTTCCACGGATTGATAAACCTTATGTCGTCCACTTGAGGAAAATTTGCTACTGTCCTACAAAACTCTACGCTTGGAGGACCAACAACGTCTACCAAGATAAAGTTGCATAGTAGACATCAAGCTTTTTTCTGGCGCCGTTGCCGAGGAGGTTAGTGCTTGAAGGTATATCTTTAGTTCTTGCAATCGAATCAGTTTCTTGTTTTATCACTAATTTAGTCTATAAAAGAAAACAAAAAAATGGAATTGAGGCTACCTCATATGCTTCATCTTTTTAATGTTTTTCGTCAAAATGATGGAAAGGAAAATTGTGTCAAAGTGTTAGAAGAATAATGCATTGAAATGTTTGGCACTAAATCTTTGAATGATGAGCATGATTGCAATGTTTTTAGTATGAATTATTTGAATATCCATGATGCTAATGATATGTAAAGCTACAAGCTTGGGGATGCTATGTTTGATGAAGATGATATTTTTTGTCCCCCAAGTTTAGATGAGCAAATTTATTATGATGATAGCATGCCTCCTATTTATGATGATTATGTTGATGAAAGTGGGTTTGGAAGAGTGTCAACTCTTGGTAATGATCCCACTATTTTGGAGGGTGTTGAATCTTATAATATTTATAAAAGTGGATTTGGAGAGGTCATGACTTTATTCAGTGATGAATCCACTATTTCGGAAGAGGTTCCAATTGATTATGAGAACAAAGTTGCTATCTATGATGATTATTGTGATGACATGTATGCTATAAAGAATAATGATAACCATGAAACTTGTCATCATAATTTTAATTTTCAATTGGATTATGCCTCACATAATAGTTATTTTGTTGAGTTTGCTCCCACTACTATGAATGAGAAGAATTTTGCTTATGTGATGAGTAGTAAAATTTCTATGCTTGTGCATCATGAGAATAATGCTTTATGTGATGGTTATATTGTTGAATTCATTCATGACACTACTGAAAATTATTATAAGAGAGAAACATATGCTTTTATGTGGCACCCCGGCTCAGAGAAACTGGAACTGTTGACACCGATTTTGGCCAAAAGGAAATGTAGTGCGATTAAAACAAATAAATTAATTTAAATGGTGAAAATGATAAAATACACCATTGAGTGGAAATGACAATGGTGAATTTTCATCGCTTAATATAAAATAGTAGGCACACAAAATAAATTAATAAAAGAGCTGATATTTGGGAAATTTGCAAAGTGAATAAAAATCCCCATGGAAATTTTTTCCCGACTAAAATCATACGTAACCTTCATCCATGCACGTCGCCACCTACAGCGGGTGCCAGATACCAACAAAAAATCGTAATATTTTCAAAATAGCGACCATATGGTAAATGAAGTCCTTGTTCCATCGTCGATGAGAAATATGCGACTCATAAAAATATATCACGCAACAAAATATACATGCGGTATATAAGAATAAATAAATGACTCCTCTAATAAGGTATCGATGCATATGTATCCTCTTAGGAAATATTTGGTCTACATGTGACACTAGACTTTGAATTGTGGAGAAAATAATTAACATAAACACCCTCATATATAAGCCTTAATGAGACATTAATAACAAATCAGGTTTAGTGGCCCATTAAAAAAATACGACCACATTGCATGGCTATAGGCTTATGCATGCATGCTCAACAGTGACAAGGCCCACAAGTTGATTAAAATAATCAAGCCCACATGGTGATTGGGAATACATGGGCTAATTAGGCCAGTGGCCAGTTCAAAGCTCAGTCAACTTGTGATTAAGAAATAAACAAATAAAAAAGAAGCCAGCCGCTCCCATGCACGAGCACTTCCCACGATCTGGCAACGTGGGTGCGCGTCCAACAACGCTCCGTTGCTGTCCGCCCCTATAAATACTGCCATGTTGTATACAGGAACAGGTTGGACGCCTCTCTTTTCACTGGCTGCAGCTGTTGTACTGCCGCTGCCGCTGCTGTTGTTAACCGCATCTACATATGCATACAAAATTCATACAAAATACATATTCCATGTAGCCCACATAGGCTCTAAACAAACAAGAATATCATAAGCAAACTCCACTCAGACTAGGTTTGATACTGGGCGGACTCAGAGTCAATAAAATATGGCACATATCATACGCACCATAAAAAGCATAAATATTGCGTGAGAAAGCTTCAGTCCATTACGCTGCACACAGGCACCACATCAGTGTCGCGCGGTGATAGTAGTAATGTGATGATGCAAAACTTATTAAAATTGGCATGTCACATATATCCATGCCTCCAAAACCAAAGATGTTATATAAAATTCTCAAAGAAAAATATATACATATCCTATGTGCCAAACGTAGGATAAAATTATGCCTAGCCAAAATCAACCCGCATTCTGCATATAAATGGGGCTGAACACAGACAAATGGTTGCATGCTAGGAAATATATTCCCAAACATCACACATGAAATCATAGAGGAGTATTTGCATGGAACCAAACTTCAAGCTCACCAAGCAAGAGTTCATCGTCGACCGCGAAGAGGATTTCTCTTGTAGTACATTATAATAGGAATGTGATGTAATCCTATGTAATAGAAATGTTAGAATTCTTAATCAGGGGTTTTCTCTTCGGAGATGTAATTAACATATTTTTTATGTAAATGTAAGAATTCTAGAAATAAAGTACCTGCAATGTTTGATTCTATTTTTATTTTATGCATTTAAATTTCACTCTGTATCAATGACATGGACGCGTGTTCTCACGGCTGACATTTTCCCGTCATCAGATTCTGGCACGCCCAGTGGGACTTATTTCTCCCCTCATCTTCGAATTCCAACATATGAATTTCTAAAGTACATAAAGTATATAAACATTGTGTATGGTAAATATACTCAAAGAATACTGATATGAAGTTCTCTTTATTCAAAGGTATGGATGGTCAAGTGCCGCATTGGAGACATTTGGCTTGATGTCCAGTTTGTCCATGTGTGGCTTCAACAAATCAACATCTGGATAATATGACTGCATCACCGACTGAACGTGACCAAGGAATGGAAGTCTTCTCTCCACTCAAGTTTGGGGGAAGTATGAGGGTAGACAAAGAAGGAAAAGGGAAGACAATGGACAAACTCCACTATGAGCAACCTATGAATGGGGGCAATACCATGATTATATTTCCCTCCTCATCGTTTCTGCATGGAAGGACGTCAAAGGTTCAGAATGAAGTTCAAGTTGATGCTTCAGAGCCTATTCTTCCGCTGGCCAATAAATCCATTGGAGAATGCTCTGAGACGGTTCTCAAGTTTCCCATTGAATGCATGAAAAAGCACCCCAATTCCCAAGGCTATGAAACGTGTCATGTGAACCCAACATCAACATTGTCAAGTCCCTTGTCGTCATCAACATCCGTTGCATATGATTCCTCTCTGACTTCGTTTGAGTCGATGTGCCCTCAACCTCAGCGAAGAAATGATCGCCATGTCAACCTTCACAATATTAAGGTCGGCAAAGTCCGTGTCCAATTCCCCAAGAGTGTGGACAACAATCATCCAGACCACCTTTTTCATATCAGCATGGGCGGTATAAGAATTCATACTACGGTGACTAGAAACCCTTCAACAGTTGTTGCCTTCATCAGGTTCATCTGGAAAAAGTATCTTAATCACGCCAAGTGTCGTGTTGTTGGCCTTGACTGTGAATACACTAGATATGTCCACAGCAAAGAACGTAAGAAGCTTCCACTTGAGCAACAAGTTGCTCTCTCTAATCAAGAGCCGCAACGTGCTGCTGTCTTGCAGCTTTGTGTGGGCAAGCATTGCCTAATTTACTAGCTATACCAGGCTCATGCCAGGAGTTTTAACCCTCCACTTCTGCGCAACTTCCTTGACAATGACACAGTCAAATTTGAGGGTGCCGCCATTGGCAATGACATAGAAAAACTCAAGTTCTATAACTTGGGTATCAGAAAGCCTATTGATGTGCAGGGACTGGGTATCAAGGTTCCTAACCAAAAAAGCAGGCAATTTGGCTTCATTGGAGAAGTTAGCAAAGAAGGTTGCAAACATAAGTCTTAACAAGGACAAAATCATCACTGTCAGTCAGTGGGAAAAGTCCAACCTGGACCATGACCAGATCAAGTATGCATGTATGGATGCCTATGCGAGCTTCGAGGTTTATAGGCGACATTCCAACATAACTGCTTATCTTAGGACCCACTGAAATGTTTGTTCCTGAGTGAAATATGTAACCGGTTATCTTAGTGCATGTTGAAATGTTTGTTCCTAGGTGAAATATGTAAGAAAAAGGTTGTTCAGCCTTTATCAAAGAAAAGTATGTACACGACCATTGTTTCTTTATATTATGGTTATGACTATTTCACTAGGTGCATTTTTTAATATGATGATGTAGGGAAGAAAATGTTCTTGTATCATCATAATTTTGTTCTCATAGAAGACAAGTGAATCTGAAGAGAAACGACATATATTTTGCATTAATGCCTGCAATACAAATGTTGCTTCATTATGTGCACCTAATTAAAAAAATCATACACAAAAATTACTCCAACAACTTATGAGTCTAAACTATGATGCACCAAAAAAGGAACATACTCCAATACCTTACGAGTATAAACTATGCTATAAAACATATATTACTCCAAATGCTTACGAGTCTAAACTGTGTGATATAAAATAAAGCAAATATACTCCAAAACCTCATGATTATAAACTGTCTAATAAAAAGAAATATTACTCCAACAACTTATGAGTCTAAACTATGATGAAAAAAAATACACAAATTATAAAACTTACTCCATACCCACAAGAGTATAAAGTGGGGCACAAAAGGAAAACTCCAACGACTTACGAGTATAAACTGTGATGCAAAGAAAAGAAATCATCAAGCGTACTCCATAACCTCATGAGTATAAACTGGGGCACACAAAATGTCACTCCAATAAACTCACGAGTATAAACTGTGGCATAAACAAAATCACTCCAATAAACTCGTCTAAACTGGGGCACAAAACATATATTACTCCAAAAGCTTACGAGTCTAAACTGTGTGATATAAAATAAAGCAAATATACTCCAAAACCTCATGATTATAAACTGTCTCATAGAAAGAAATATTACTCCAACAACTTATGAGTCTAAACTGTGATGAAAAAATACACAAATCATAAAACTTACTCCATACCCTCAAGAGTATAAACTGGGGCACAAAAGGAAAACTCCAACGACTTACGAGTATAAACTGTGATGCAAAGAAAAGAAATCATTAAGCGTACTCCATAACCTCATGAGTATAAACTGGGGCACACAAAATGTCACTCCAATAAACTCACGAGTATAAAGTGTGTCATAAACAAAATCACTCCAATAAACTCGTTTAAACTGGGGCACAAAACATATATTACTCCAAAAGCAATAAAATCGTCTAAACTGGGGAAAACTTTGTTTTTGGCACTCTAGCTTTTGACCACATTGCTTATGCCACTCTAGAATTTGACATTTCACTTTTGCCACTCTTAGTTTTTGACAATACATCACAATTGCCATTTCGTGGCAAAAGCAATAATTTTAGAGTGGCAATTGTGATACATTGGCAAAATCTAAGAGTGGCAAAAGTGAAATGAAAAGTTATTGCTTTTGCCACGGAATGGCATTTGTGATGTATTGTCAAGAACTAAGAGTGGCAAAAGTGATATGTTAAATTCTAGAGTGGCATAAGAAAAGTAGGCAAAAGCTAGAGTGGCAAAAACAAAGTTTTCCCAACATATATTACTCCAAAAGCTTACGAGTCTAAACTGTGTGATATAAAATAAAGCAAATATACTCCAAAACCTCATGATTACAAACTGTCTCATAAAAAGAAATGTTACTCCAACAACTTATGAGTCTAAACTGTGATGAAAAAAAATACAAAAATCATAAAACTTACTCCATACCCTCAAGAGTATAAACTGGGGCACAAAACAAAAACTCCAACGACTTACGAGTATAAACTGTGATGCAAAAAAAAATTCATCAGACGTACTCCATACCCTCAAGAGTATAAACTGGGGCACAAAAGAAAAACTCCAACGACTTACGAGTATAAACTGTGATGCTAAAAAAAATCATCAGACGTACTCCATACCCTCAAGAGTATAAACTGGGGCACAAAAAAATAATACTCCAACAACCTATGAGTATAAACTGTGATGCCAAAAAAAATCATCAGACGTACTCCATACCCTCATGAGTCTAAACTGGGGCACCCAAAAAAATGTGTATGTATATACTCCACATCTGCACGAGTATACACTGGGGCACCAAAAAATGTGTATATATATACTCCATACCTTCACAAGTCTAAACTGAGGCACCCAAAAAAATGCGTACACCTCCGATGCTATGCCAAACATTGGTAATACGCTAAAAAAATATATACGCATATTTTCGAGCTCTGAATCCGAATGTTAATTAAAAGAAAAACACTCGCATTCAGACCTTGAGGGGCATTTGTTGACACCGATTTTGGCCAAAAGGAAATATAGTGCGATTAAAACAAATAAATTACTTTAAATGGTGAAAATGGTAAAATACACCATTGAGTGGAAACGACAATGGTGAATTTTCATTGCTTAATATAAAATAGCAGGCACACAAAATAAATTAATAAAAGAGATGATATTTGGGAAATTTGCAAAGTAAATAAAAATCCCCATGGAAAATTTATCCCGACTAAAATCATGCGTAACCTTCATCCATGCACGTCGCCACCTACGGCAGGTGCCAGATACCAACGAAAAATCGTAATATTTCTGAAATAGCGACCATATGGTAAATGGAGTCCTCGTTCCATCATCGATGAGAAATATCGATGTGATGCATAAAATATATCGCGCAACAAAATATACATGCGGTATATAAGAATAAATAAATGACTCCTCTAATAAGGTATCGATGCATATGTATCCATTTAGGAAATATTTGGTCTACATGTGACACTAGACTTTGAATTGTGGAGAAAATAATTAACGTACACATCCTCATATATAAGCCTTAATGAGACATTAATAACTAATCAGATTTAGTGACCCCATTAAAAAAATACGGCCATTTTGCATAGCTGTAGGCTTATGCATGCATGCTCAACAGTGACAAGGCCTACAAGTTGATTAAAATAATCAAGCCCACACCGTGATGGGAATACATGGGCTAATTAGGCCAGTGGCCGGTTTAAAGCTCAGTCAACTTGTGATTAAGAAATAAACAAATTAAAAAAGGAGCCATGCGCTCCCAGCACTTCCCATGATCTGGCAACATGGGCGCGCGTCCAACAGCGCTCCATCGCTGTCCGCCCCTATAAATACTGCCATGTTGTATACAGGAAGAGGTTGGATGGCCACCGCTGGTTAGTTCGCATTAGATTGCCCATTCCATCGCTGCTGCATAGGAAGACTGCTATATAAACAAAGCTCATCTACGCTGCTGCTGCAAGGCCGCTGTTCGGCCAGGAGCGTGAGGAAAGTAGTCCAGGTGGGAATCATGATCCTCCTCTAATCTTCTTGCTCCTCCCTATATCTCTCATCACACAAATTTCACTCCTTGATTGATCATTGTGATACAAACCAAGGAGTATGCCATATGTGTCCTCATCTTGACATTCTGCCTTGGTTGATCATCGTGATACGAGCCAAAGTGTAGTTATGTTTAGGAGAGAAAAAATTGCCCTTAGTTCGTTCCTCTCCTCTTCCAAAAATCATACACACACAGTAGCACAAAAGGAGAGAAGGAGGTAGGCGTGCAGGAGGTTTGAAAGGTGAGTGTCGGTGTGGAACGACATCTATGAGATCACAAGAATCCCTACTACGGTTACCGGGGCGCGGGGTTGCGAGAAGAGCAGGGCTAGTAGACAGCACAAGGATCGTTTACCCAGGTTCGGGCCGCGAGGATGCGTAAAACCCTAGTCCTGCTTTGGTGGGTGTATTTCAGAGAGTTCTTGAGCTCTCGAACTAGCTGTGGTCAGTGCGTGGTTCGAAAGAGCCGAATCCTTCTCCAGTATGCCATGGGCCTCCTTTTATAGTCGGAAGGGGCTGCCACAGTGGCATACAGGAGGTGGAAAGGCGTACAGTGCCCTGAGCTTATCGCTCGTATTACAGGACAAAACACATTTAATGCGTAGCTTAGGTGTCCCCTTGCTTTATTGGGGACGGGGGCGAGGCCCGTCCCGTCTGTCGCCGCTCCTCCTCGCTTTGACACGCGCCCTGGCCAGTGAGGCGCGTGGTGCCATGTAGGCAGGCAGGCAGCTAAGGTGGCGCAGTGGCGGAGCCTTCACGAAGATCTGCATACCGCCACGCAGGCGCTCGATGAGTTGGCCTGGGAGCTGCATGTTGCCACGCAGGTGCCCGCCCAGCTGGTTGGGCTGGCAGCTGCATGTGAACGGCGGTGGAAGCTTGGTTGGCGTGGGCCTGGCGGTGGCCCTGCTGGCGTCCTTGGTGAGGGCCTTGCCGGGTGGCCCGGCAAGGGTCTTGCCGTGGCGCGCTATCGTCCCCGACAAGGGCCATGCCGGGGGTCTGGTGGCCTTCCTCAGCAAGGATCTTGCCGAGGATCGTCGTCTTCTAATCCTCATCTGATCTTGAATATGTCTTCACAAAGATCTGCATGCCACCATGGAGGTGCCTCCCGAGCCCTGGCCCAATGTGATGTTGGAGACCGTGGGCTCAAGGGTGGCCCGCTCTGTTGGTGCGGGGCGAGCTGTCCCGGCAAGGATCTTGCCGGGGCTGCTGAGGCTGCCCCGGCAAGGGTCTTGCCGGGGGAACCTGCTTCGTCTCTCTGCTCTTTGTGGTTTTGGCCTTGGCGTTGCTCTTATTATCTTGGGCTTTGGTCTTACCTTGGCTCACCTCCCCTATTCTGCTTGGCGTGACCGTAGGCGCGGCTCCGACTGCCCGTGCACAGGTATAGGGGTACAAAAACGCACCCTTCTTTTTGTACACCGACAGGAGCCCTCGGGCCTGGGCCATACATAAGCGCGACACGTTGTTGGGCCAGGCCCAAAACGGTGCGTGGGCAGGCGGGGCGGTTTTTACCGCGGTAAAACTTTTCGCGCGTTGTACGCGCGGCGCGACGTGGAAGGGTCTCGGTGTACAAAAAGAGGGGTGCGTTTTTGTACACCTTTACCTGTGCACGGGCAGTCGGAGCCGCGCCCGCGGCCACACCAAGCAGAGCAGGGGAGGTGAGCCAAGGTAAGACCGAAGCCCAAGACAATCAGAGCAACGCCAAGGCCAAGACCACAAAGAGCAGGGGGACGAAGCAGGTTCCCCCGGCAAGGGCAGCCTCAGCGGCCCCAGCAAGACCCTTGCCGGGGCAGCTCGCCCCACACCAACAGAGCGAGCCACCCTTGAGCCCATGGTCCCCAACGCCGTCATCTACGTGGGGCCAGGGCTCGGGAGGCACCTCCGTGGTGGCATGCAGATATTTGTGAAGACATATTCAAGATCAGATGAGGATTAGAAGACGATGATCCTCGGCAAGATCCTTGCCGAGGAAGGCCACCAGACCCCCGTCAAGGCCCTTGCCGGGGACGACAGCACGCCACGGCAAGACCCTTTCCGGGCCACACGATAAGACCCTTGCCGGGCCACCCGGCAAGGCCCTCACCGAGGACGCCAGCGGGGCCACCGCCAGGCCCACGCCAACCAAGCTTCCACCGCCGTTCACATGTAGCTGCCAGCCCAACCAGCTGGGCGGGCACCTGCGTGGCAACATGCAGCCCCCAGGCCAACTCATCAAACGCCTGCGTGGCGGCATGCAGATCTTCGTGAAGGCTCCACCGCCGCGCCACCTCAGCTGCCTGCCTGCCTACATGGCGCCGCATGCATCGCTGGCCAGGGCGCGTGTCAAAGCGAGGAGGAGCGGCGACGGACGGGACGGGCCTCGCCCCCGTCCCCAATAAAGCAAGGGGACACCTAAGCTACGCATTAAATGTGTTTTGTCTTGTAATACGAGCGATAAGCTCAGGGCACTGGACGCCTTTCCACCTCCTGTGTGCCACTGTGGCAGCCCCTTCCGACTATAAAAGGAGGCCTGTGGCATACTAGAGAGGGATTCGGCTCTTTCGAACCACACACTCACCACAGCTAGTTCGAGAGCTTAAGAACTCTTTGAAATACACCCATCAAAGCAGGACTAGGGTTTTACGCATCCTCGCGGCACGAACCTGGGTAAACGATTCTTGTGTTGTCTACTAGCCCTGCTCTTCTTGCAACCCTACGCCCCGGCAACCGTAGTAGGGATTCTTGTGATCCCATAGGTGTCGTTCCACACCGACATATTTGGCGGGCCAGGTAGGGGACCGTGATTGTGAGAATCTGGTCTAGTAGTTAGCCTAGCAGTTCTTCGTCGTCACGGCTCCTGAGAAGAGGGTGGCCGGAGGAACGACGCCGACGCGGCAACGGAAAAGCTAAGTCATTCAGAGCTTTGAGTTATTTCCTCCTATACATAAGGTTATCGTCCTCGGAGATCTCGCCTATGTATGAGAAACCTGCACGCAAAGGGGACCTCCCACAATTGGCAACGCCCTTGTTCTGTTTCGAGTCCGCTCAACAGCTCAAAGCGGCCGCGTCGAGAGTGGCGGGGTAGCCTTCCGCACTTGGCAACGCTCCCGACTCTGACTCGAGTCAATCTCGACAGTTCGGGCGGCCGCGCTAAGGGCGGCAAGGTGGTTCGCCCGGTAGCAAGCACACCCGGCAGGCCAATGGGGATCCGTCCCCAAGACGCCGCCTTGGGTTTACGCGCCGGCGAGCCTACCCAGTAACGTAGGGTGGACATACAAAGGAAAATCGAACAGGAAAATAACATGCATGATACTGAAAATACTGCAGAGTTATATTACATCAAATTGTTGCTGCGGTTCTAACTAGAGATAGCAATTGTCTTGGTTGTGAACCTGCAGCGGCGATAAAGAACGGGATGCCTAGTCCCGGCGCTGGCCCTCCACCCTCTGAATTTCGCCGACTCGGCTGATGATGGGCTTGATGCGCTCGAGCGGCGCGAGGTCAGTACCCTCCGGCAAGCTCTCCAGCGCGGCGTCGAAGTCGAGGTCGGGGTACCAGTGCGCCACCTTGGTGAGAACCTTGGTCATGGCACCCTGGCAAAGCCTCCGGGACTCGTCGGCCAGTGAGGCCGCCCGGTTGGCGTGGAGCCGCTCCAGAGCGCCGACGACCTTCTCAAAGAACATGATCAGGCTGCAATTGTCGCTCACGCTCCGCTCCGGGACATACCTCACGTCCGACATCCCCATGATGGCCAGCTGCGCGGCGGCCTGGTTGGCGACGGTGGCAAGGCGATCGAGCCAACAGTTCTCGCCCGCCACGTGATCCGCGAAGTTGAGGCCCTCGTTCGTCCGCAACTGCTTCTCGGCCTCCAGCTCCTTGGCCAGGATCCCCTCTCGGGTTTTCGCCTCCGACAACACCTTCTCGAGACCCTCCAGCTTCAGCTTGAGGTCTTTGATGGAGTTGTTGGCCTCGGAGAGCTCCCCAGCCTTGCTGACGACCGTGCCCTGCGCCTCTGTCAGGGCACTGTTAAGCGTGTCCTTCTCCTGGGACAGCTTCAGGGCATGCTCCTTCAGCCCGTCGCGCTCCGCCTCCAGCTCCTCCACCTTGCCGGCGTGAACCTGGGCCTGGGCATTGAGTGCCTCTTCGTGCCTCTGCTCCAGCTCACTGGTCCGCTGCAAGACAAGCTTCTCCACCTCTGCATCCTTGCCGCGAAGCATGGCGGCAAGCTTCGCCTCGCGTGCGGCGAGGTCCTCCTCCTGGGAGTTTAGCGCGGCCTCATGCTGGGTCCGGGCGGCTGCGGCGGCCGTGACCAAGTTCCTCGCCGTTTCTTGAGCTTTCTCGACGTCGGCGAGCTTCATGGTGAGCTCCACGTCGCGCTTGGCCAGCTCGCCCTAGGCGGCCTTGAGCTCCTTGTGGGCCTCGCGGAACCAGTCCTGCGTCTCGGCAACGCGCTTCTGGAGGTCCGCCTCCGCCTTCTCCACCATCGCCGTCCTGGACTTAGCCTTATTTAGGCGGGCGCGGTGGAGCGCCTGGAGCTTCCGAAAGCTGGCGCCCATGACGTGGAGGAGCCGCTCTTCCTGCGAACCGTCGCCGCCAACGATCGGCTCGTCGACGACTTCAAGCCCGGCAGCGGCAAGCACTTCATCGTCGAACACCTCTCCCTCGACGGGTGTCCTAGTGCTCGACGCGCCTGGAAGGAGGATGAACAAGTCGTCGCTCACCCTCAGGTACTTGCCGGAGCCGGAAGCAGCGGAAGAGGAAGGCTGGTCATCAGCCACCTCCTCCTCCTCCTCCTCGGCAGCGGCCCCGCCGGCCTCTCCGGCAGGCCCCTTGCCGGCCTCCCCTGTAGGCCCCTCGGCGGCGACCTCGGCAGCGCCCTTGGCGTCCTCCTCGGCGGCGATCTTCTCGGCGTCCGCCTCGGCGGCCTTGGCGACGTCCTCGATGACGGCGTCCACGTCCTGTGGGTTCACCGAGGAGGAATCTGGACGCCGAAGAAGGGGGTGAGGCAAGGCCAGGACGAAGAGCTGGAAAGAGAAAGAAGCAGGGACGAACGGCGAACGACTTACCTGTGCCAGTACCCGGCTGGGAAACGGAAGTCACCTCCCCGCCAACATTTGGCGTCGAGGCAAAGCCGCCGGCGCACAAGTTCTCCTCCTCCTCCTCCATGTGCGCGGGCCCGGTGCCTAGCGCCCTTGCCGGGGACGACCCTCGGGGCGGCGTGTTGGGAGTAGCCCTCTGTGGCTCCTCCTGCTGCTGCTCTCCTCCTGCATACCTGGCAAGGTCAGCACCAAAGTGTCGTGCCCCTGACACATGTCGATGGGGGAAGAGTGATGAACTTACGCTGGGGGCTATGCCGGGGGCTGCTGTCCGGGCTGCTCAACACCACCAGAGGCGCCCCCGAAGTATTTGTTGGAAATATGCCCTAGAGGCAATAATAAATGGTTATTATTATATTTCTTTGTTCATGGTAATTGTCTATTGTTCATGCTATAATTGTGTTATCCGGAAATCGTAATGCATGTGTGAATACATAGACCACAACGTGTCCCTAGTAAGCCTCTAGTTGACTAGCTCGTTGATCAACAGATAGTCATGGTTTCCTGACTATGGACATTGGATGTCATTGATAACGGGATCACATCATTAGGAGAATGATGTGATGGACAAGACCCAATCCTAAGCATAGCTCAAAGATCGTGTAGTTCGTTTGCTAGAGCTTTTCCAATGTCAAGTATCTTCTCCTTAGACCATGAGATCGTGCAACTCCCGGATACCGTAGGAGTACTTTGGGTGTGCCAAACGTCACAACGTAACTGGGTGACTATAAAGGTACACTACGGGTATCTCCGAAAGTGTCTGTTGGGTTGGCACGGATCGAGACTGGGATTTGTCACTCCGTATGACGGAGAGGTATCTCTGGGCCCACTCGGTAATGCATCATCATAATGAGCTCAATGTGACTAAGGAGTTAGTCACGGGATCATGCATTGCGGTACGAGTAAAGAGACTTGCCGGTAACGAGATTGAACAAGGTATTGGGATACCGACGATCGAATCTCGGGCAAGTAACATACCGATTGACAAAGGGAATTGTATACGGGATTGATTGAATCCTCGACATCGTGGTTCATCCGATGAGATCATCGTGGAACATGTGGGAGCCAACATGGGTATCCAGATCCCGCTGTTGGTTATTGACCGGAGAGGCGTCTCGGTCATGTCTGCATGTCTCCCGAACCCGTAGGGTCTACACACTTAAGGTTCGGTGACGCTAGGGTTGTAGAGATATGAGTATGCGGAAACCCGAAAATTGTTCGGAGTCCCGGATGAGATCCCGGACATCATGAGGAGTTCCGGAATGGTCCGGAGGTGAAGAATTATATATAGGAAGTCCAGTTTCGGCCACCGGGAAAGTTTCGGGGGTTATCGGTATTGTACCGGGACCACCGGAAGGGTCCCGGGGGTCCACCGGGTGGGGCCACCTATCCCGGAGGGCCCCATGGGCTGAAGTGGGAAGGGAACCAGCCCTTAGTGGGCTGGGGCGCCCCCCCATGGGCCTCCCCCCTGCGCCTAGGGTTGGAAACCCTAGGGTGGGGGGGCGCCCCACTTGACTTGGGGGGGAGTTTCCCCCCCCTGGCCGCCCCCCCATAGATGGGTTCTTGGCCGGCGCCCCCCCTCCCAGGGGGCCTATATAAAGGGGGGGGGAGGGAGGGCAGCAATACCACAGCCCTTGGCGCCTCCCTCCTCCCCTGCAACACCTCTCCCTCTCGCAGAAGCTTGGCGAAGCCCTGCCGAGATCCCGCTACATCCACCACCACGCCGCCGTGCTGCTGGATCTCCATCAACCTCTCCTTCCCCCTTGCTGGATCAAGAAGGAGGAGACGTCGCTGCTCCGTACGTGTGTTGAACGCGGAGGTGCCGTCCGTTCGGCACTCGGTCATCGGTGATTTGGATCACGACGAGTACGACTCCATCAACCTCGTTCATTGGAACGCTTCCGCTCGCAATCTACAAGGGTATGTAGATGCACTCCTTTTCCCCTCGTTGCTAGTATACTCCATAGATGGATCTTGGTGATGCGTAGGAAATTTTGAAAATTCTGCTACGATCCCCAACAGTGGTATCAGAGCGAGGTTTATGCGTAGTTACTATGCATGAGTAGAACACAAAGCAGTTGTGGGCGTAGATGTTGCCAATTCTTCTTGCTGCTACTAGTCTTATCTTGTTTCAGCGGTATTGTGGGATGAAGCGGCCCAGACCGACCTTACACGTACGCTTACGTGAGACAGGTTCCACCGACTGACATGCACTAGTTGCATAAGGTGGCTAGCGGGTGTCTGTCTCTCCCACTTTAGTCGGAATGGATTCGATGAAAAGGGTCCTTATGAAGGGTAAATAGAAATTGGCATATCACGTTGTGGTTTTACGTAGGTAAGAAACGTTCTTGCTAGAAACCTATACAAGCCACGTAAAAACTTGCAACAACAATTAGAGGACGTCTAACTTGTTTTTGCAGCATGTGCTATGTGATGTGATATGGCCAGAGATGTGATGAATGATATATGTGGTGTATGAGATTGATCATATTCTTGTAATAGGAATCACGACTTGCATGTCGATGAGTATGACAACCGGCAGGAGCCATAGGAGTTGTCTTTATTATTTTGTATGACCTGCGTGTCATTGAATAACGCCATGTAAATTACTTTACTTTATTGCTAAACGCGTTAGCCATAGAAGTAGAAGTAATCGTTGGCGTGACAACTTCATGAAGACACGATGATGGAGATCATGATGATGGAGATCATGGTGTCATGCCGGTGACAAAGATGATCATGGCGCCCCAAAGATGGAGATCAAAGGAGCAAAATGATATTGGCCATATCATGTCACTATTTGATTGCATGTGATGTTTATCATGTTTTGCATCTTATTTGCTTAGAACGACGGTAGTAAGTAAGATGATCCCTTATGATAATTTCAAGAAAGTGTTCCCCCTAACTGTGCACCGTTGCGAAGGTTCGTTGTTTCGAAGCACCACGTGATGATCGGGTGTGATAGATTCTAACGTTCGCATACAACGGGTGTTGACGAGCCTAGCATGTACAGACATGGCCTCGGGACACACGCAATACACTTAGGTTGACTTGACGAGCCTAGCATGTACAGACATGGCCTCGGAACACGGAGGACCGAAAGGTCGAGCATGAGTCGTATAGAAGATACGATCAACATGGAGATGTTCACCGATCTTGACTAGTCCGTCTCACGTGATGATCGGACACGGCCTAGTTAACTCGGATCATGTTTCACTTAGATGACTAGAGGGATGTCTATCTGAGTGGGAGTTCATTGAGTAATTTGATTAGATGAACTTAATTATCATGAACTTAGTCTAAAATCTTTACAATATGTCTTGTAGATCAAATGGCCCACGTTGTCCTCAACTTCAACGCGTTCCTAGAGAAAACCAAGCTGAAAGATGATGGCAGCAACTATACGGACTGGGTCCGGAACCTGAGGATCATCCTCATAGCTGCCAAGAAAGATTATGTCCTAGAAGCACCGCTAGGTGAAGCACCAATCCCAGAGAACCAAGACGTTATGAACGCTTGGCAATCACGTGCTGATGATTACTCCCTCGTTCAGTGCGGCATGCTTTACAGCTTAGAACCGGGTCTCCAAAAGCGTTTTGAGAAACATGGAGCATATGAGATGTTCGAAGAGCTGAAAATGGTTTTCCAAGCTCATGCCCGGGTCGAGAGATATGAAGTCTCCGACAAGTTCTTCAGCTGTAAAATGGAGGAAAATAGTTCTGTTAGTGAGCACATACTCAGAATGTCTGGGTTACACAACCGCTTGTCTCAGCTGGGAGTTAATCTCCCGGATGACGCGGTCATTGACAGAATCCTTCAGTCGCTTCCACCAAGCTACAAGAGCTTTGTGATGAACTTCAATATGCAGGGGATGGAAAAGACCATTCCTGAGGTATATTCGATGCTGAAATCAGCGGAGGTGGAGATCAGAAAAGAACATCAAGTGTTGATGGTGAATAAAACCACTAAGTTCAAGAAGGGCAAGGGTAAGAAGAACTTCAAGAAGGACGGCAAGGGAGTTGCCGCGCCCGGTAAGCCAGTTACTGGGAAGAAGCCAAGGAATGGACCCAAGCCTGAGACTGAGTGCTTTTATTGCAAGGGAAGTGGTCACTGGAAGCGGAACTGCCCCAAATACTTAGCGGACAAGAAGGCCGGCAACACCAAAGGTATATGTGATATACATGTAATTGATGTGTACCTTACCAGTACTCGTAGTAGCTCCTGGGTATTTGATACCGGTGCGGTTGCTCATATTTGTAACTCAAAACAGGAACTGCGGAATAAACGGAGACTGGCAAAGGACGAGGTGACGATGCGCGTCGGGAATGGTTCCAAGGTCGATGTGATCGCCGTCGGCACGCTACCTCTGCATCTACCTACGGGATTAGTTTTAAACCTCAATAATTGTTATTTAGTGCCAGCTTTGAGCATGAACATTGTATCTGGATCTCGTTTAATTCGAGATGGCTACTCATTTAAATCCGAGAATAATGGTTGTTCTATTTATATGAGAGATATGTTTTATGGTCATGCCCCGCTGGTCAATGGTTTATTCTTGATGAATCTCGAACGTGATGTTACACATATTCATAGTGTGAATACCAAAAGATGTAAAGTTGATAACGATAGTCCCACATACTTGTGGCACTGCCGCCTTGGTCACATTGGTGTCAAGCGCATGAAGAAGCTCCATGCAGATGGACTTTTGGAGTCTCTTGATTACGAATCATTTGACACGTGCGAACCATGCCTCATGGGTAAGATGACCAAGACTCCGTTCTCCGGAACAATGGAGCGAGCAACCAACTTATTGGAAATTATACATACCGATGTGTGCGGTCCAATGAGTGTTGAGGCTCGCGGAGGATATCGTTATGTTCTCACTCTCACTGATGACTTAAGTAGATATGGGTATGTCTACCTAATGAAACACAAGTCTGAAACCTTTGAAAAGTTCAAGGAATTTCAGAGTGAGGTTGAGAATCAACGTGACAGGAAAATAAAATTCTTACGATCAGATCGTGGTGGAGAATATTTAAGTCACGAATTTGGTGCGCACTTAAGGAAATGTGGAATCGTTTCACAACTCACGCCGCCTGGAACACCTCAGCGAAACGGTGTGTCCGAACGTCGTAATCGCACTCTATTGGATATGGTGCGATCTATGATGTCTCTTACCGATTTACCGCTCTCATTTTGGGGCTATGCTTTAGAGACTGCCGCATTCACTTTAAATAGGGCTCCGTCGAAATCCGTTGAGACGACACCGTATGAATTATGGTTTGGGAAGAAACCTAAGCTGTCGTTTCTAAAAGTTTGGGGATGCGATGCTTATGTCAAGAAACTTCAACCTGAAAAGCTCGAACCCAAGTCGGAGAAATGCGTCTTCATAGGATACCCTAAGGAAACTATTGGGTATACCTTCTACCTCAGATCCGAAGGCAAGATCTTCGTTGCCAAGAACGGGTCCTTTCTGGAGAAAGAGTTTCTCTCGAAAGAATTAAGTGGGAGGAAAGTGGAACTTGATGAGGTGATAGTCACCCCTTCCGAACCGGAAAGTAGCGCAGCGCGGGAAGATGTTCCTGTGGTGCCTACACCGACTGGGGAGGAAGTTAATGATGATGATCATGAAGCTTCGGATCAAGTTACTGCTGAACTTCGTAGGTCCACAAGGACACGTTCCGCACCAGAGTGGTACGGCAACCCTGTCCTGGAAATCATGTTGTTAGACAACGGTGAACCTTCGAACTATGAAGAAGCGATGGCGGGCCCGGATTCCGACAAATGGCTAGAAGCCATGAAATCCGAGATAGGATCCATGTATGAAAACGAAGTATGGACTTTGACTGACTTGCCCGATGATCGGCGAGCCATAGAAAATAAATGGATCTTTAAGAAGAAGACAGACGCGGATGGTAATGTGACCATCTATAAGGCTCGACTTGTCGCTAAGGGTTATCGACAAGTTCAAGGGGTTGACTACGATGAGACTTTCTCACCCGTAGCGAAGCTGAAGTCCGTCCGAATCATGTTAGCAATTGCCGCATACTATGATTATGAGATATGGCAGATGGACGTCAAAACGGCATTCCTTAACGGCTTCCTTAAGGAAGAATTGTATATGATGCAGCCGGAAGGTTTTGTCGATCCTAAGAATGCTAACAAAGTATGCAAGCTCCAGCGCTCAATCTATGGGCTGGTGCAAGCATCTCGGAGTTGGAACATTCGCTTTGATGAGATGATCAAAGCGTTTGGGTTTACACAGACTTATGGAGAAGCCTGTGTTTACAAGAAAGTGAGTGGGAGCTCTGTAGCATTTCTCTTATTGTATGTGGATGACATACTATTGATGGGAAATGATATAGAATTCTTGGAAAGTATAAAGGCCTATTTGAATAAGTGTTTTTCAATGAAGGACCTTGGAGAAGCTGCTTATATATTAGGCATCAAGATCTATAGAGATAGATCAAGACGCCTCATTGGTCTTTCACAGAGTACATACCTTGACAAGATATTGAAGAAGTTCAATATGGATCAGTCCAAGAAGGGGTTCTTGCCTGTATTGCAAGGTGTGCAATTGAGCACGGCTCAATGCCCGACCACGGCAGAAGATAGAGAAAAGATGAGTGTCATCCCCTATGCCTCGGCCATAGGGTCTATTATGTATGCCATGCTGTGTACCAGACCTGATGTAAACCTTGCCGTAAGTTTGGTAGGAAGGTACCAAAGTAATCCCGGCATGGAACACTGGACAGCGGTCAAGAATATCCTGAAGTACCTGAAGAGGACTAAGGATATGTTTCTCGTTTATGGAGGTGACGAAGAGCTCGTCGTAAAGGGTTACGTCGACGCTAGCTTCGACACAGATCTGGATGACTCGAAGTCACAAACCGGATACGTGTATATTTTGAATGGAGGAGCAGTAAGCTGGTGCAGTTGCAAGCAAAGCGTCGTGGCGGGATCTACATGTGAAGCGGAGTACATGGCAGCCTCGGAGGCAGCACAGAAGCAGTCTGGATGAAGGAGTTCATTACCGACCTAGGGGTGATTCCCAATGCGTCGGGCCCGATGACTCTCTTCTGTGACAACACTGGAGCTATTGCCCTTGCGAAGGAGCCCAGGTTTCACAGGAAGACCAGGCATATCAAGCGTCGCTTCAACTCCATTCGTGAAAGTGTTCAAAATGGAGACATAGATATTTGTAAAGTACATACGGACCTGAATGTAGCAGATCCGTTGACTAAACCTCTCCCTAGAGCAAAACATGATCAACACCAGGACGCAATGGGTGTTCGATTCATCACAATGTAACTAGATTATTGACTCTAGTGCAAGTGGGAGACTGTTGGAAATATGCCCTAGAGGCAATAATAAATGGTTATTATTATATTTCTTTGTTCATGGTAATTGTCTATTGTTCATGCTATAATTGTGTTATCCGGAAATCGTAATGCATGTGTGAATACATAGACCACAACGTGTCCCTAGTAAGCCTCTAGTTGACTAGCTCGTTGATCAACAGATAGTCATGGTTTCCTGACTATGGACATTGGATGTCATTGATAACGGGATCACATCATTAGGAGAATGATGTGATGGACAAGACCCAATCCTAAGCATAGCTCAAAGATCGTGTAGTTCGTTTGCTAGAGCTTTTCCAATGTCAAGTATCTTCTCCTTAGACCATGAGATCGTGCAACTCCCGGATACCGTAGGAGTACTTTGGGTGTGCCAAACGTCACAACGTAACTGGGTGACTATAAAGGTACACTACGGGTATCTCCGAAAGTGTCTGTTGGGTTGGCACGGATCGAGACTGGGATTTGTCACTCCGTATGACGGAGAGGTATCTCTGGGCCCACTCGGTAATGCATCATCATAATGAGCTCAATGTGACTAAGGAGTTAGTCACGGGATCATGCATTGCGGTACGAGTAAAGAGACTTGCCGGTAACGAGATTGAACAAGGTATTGGGATACCGACGATCGAATCTCGGGCAAGTAACATACCGATTGACAAAGGGAATGTATACGGGATTGATTGAATCCTCGACATCGTGGTTCATCCGATGAGATCATCGTGGAACATGTGGGAGCCAACATGGGTATCCAGATCCCGCTGTTGGTTATTGACCGGAGAGGCGTCTCGGTCATGTCTGCATGTCTCCCGAACCCGTAGGGTCTACACACTTAAGGTTCGGTGACGCTAGGGTTGTAGAGATATGAGTATGCGGAAACCCGAAAGTTGTTCGGAGTCCCGGATGAGATCCCGGACGTCACGAGGAGTTCCGGAATGGTCCGGAGGTGAAGAATTATATATAGGAAGTCCAGTTTCGGCCACCGGGAAAGTTTCGGGGGTTATCGGTATTGTACCGGGACCACCGGAAGGGTCCCGGGGGTCCACCGGGTGGGGCCACCTATCCCGGAGGGCCCCATGGGCTGAAGTGGGAAGGGAACCAGCCCTTAGTGGGCTGGGGCGCCCCCCATGGGCCTCCCCCCTGCGCCTAGGGTTGGAAACCCTAGGGTGGGGGGGCGCCCCACTTGACTTGGGGGGGGGGTTCCCCCCTTGGCCGCCGCCCCCCCATAGATGGGTTCTTGGCCGGCGCCCCCCCCTCCCAGGGGGCCTATATAAAGGGGGGGAGGGAGGGCAGCAATCCCACAGTCCTTGGCGCCTCCCTCCTCCCCTGCAACACCTCTCCCTCTCGCAGAAGCTTGGCGAAGCCCTGCCGAGATCCCGCTACATCCACCACCACGCCGTCGTGCTGCTGGATCTCCATCAACCTCTCCTTCCCCCTTGCTGGATCAAGAAGGAGGAGACGTCGCTGCTCCGTACGTGTGTTGAACGCGGAGGTGCCGTCCGTTCGGCACTCGGTCATCGGTGATTTGGATCACGGCGAGTACGACTCCATCAACCTCGTTCATTGGAACGCTTCCGCTCGCAATCTACAAGGGTATTCAGATGCACTCCTTTTCCCCTCGTTGCTAGTATACTCCATATATGGATCTTGGTGATGCGTAGGAAATTTAAAAAATTCTGCTACGATCCCCAATAGTATCAACTGGGGGCTGGCCACCTGCCGAGACCTTGGCCCTCTTCACCCTCTGGGCCAACGTCTCCACGTCCCTGCAAATATGAAGACAAGTCAAGACAAGCAACACAGATTGAGGAGGCAGAGATAACAAAAAGGGACCAGATACTTACTCGTCGTCCGCCTCCTCCTCTACTGTTTTCCTCTTCCTCCTCGGGCTAAGGGATCCATAATCAAAAGTAACCTCCGTATCAACATTCGCTGGAGGAGGAGAAGGAGGTGGAGTCTGGACACGCGTGGACAAAGAAGGTGCGGATGTCTTCTTCTTCATCGCGGCCTTCGCCGGCTTCTTTGCCGCCGCGGCCCCCGTGTGGCGCCCGGACCCCTCCAAGGTAAGCCGTGGCCGCGCAGCCCTGCTGGGCTAGACCGGCTCGCCGGAACTGGCCCGCCGCAGGACTCGCCCTCTCCCCGTAGCCGGCGTCAGGCCTGCGGTCTCGGCCTCCTCCGACGACGACTCGCCGGTCACATCTTCAACCAGAGGAGCCTCGGTGCCGGCTCTGCTGGCTCCCCCGGCAGCCGCCGCCCACCGGGCAAGCTCCTCCTCCTCCGCGGCCGTCGCGGCCTTGTCCTCCACACCGCCGGTGCTGTCGGCCTCCTTGGCAAGTTGTGCCTCCCTCGCCCTGGTGGCGATGTAGTCCAGCTCCGCCTGGGTGGTGTCCTGGACAAGCAGCCGCTCGGCGTCGGCGTTGACGTACCCCTCGTGCAGAGTGTCAAAGAACTGCTGCACCTCGGCGTCCTCCGGCTCCTTCCAGCTCGGGTCGGGGCCATGCGCGTTGCAGTCCGGCATCATGGCAATGATATCGGACCGGCGCGAGTTATTGCACAACAGGACCACCCCCGTCGGCAGCTTGAACAGAGGCCCCTTGAGGACCTTGCCGGCCTTCGCGGCGGCCCTCGCGACCTTGCCGGTCTGCTTGACCTCGCCGTCATGGCCCACATCAAGCTGGAAGAGCCGCTGGCAGAAATGGGCGTGTCCCATCACTGTGTCCGAACAACATAACCGTACTTTATTGGATATAGTGCAATCTATGATGTCTCTTACCGATTTACCACTATCTTTTGGGGTGATGCATTAGAGACAGCTGCATTCACGTTAAATAGGGCACCATCTAAATCCGTTGAGATGGCACCATATGAATTGTGGTTTGGCAAGAAACCAAAGTTGTCGTTTCTTAAAGTTTGGGATTGCAATGCTTATAAGAAAAAGTTTCATCCTAATAAGCTCAAACCCAAAGCGGAGAAATGTTTCTTCATAGGATACCCAAAGGAGACAGTTGGGTACACCTTCTATCACAGATCCGAAGGCAAGATATTCGTTGCTAAGAATGGATCCTTTCTAGAGAAGGAGTTTCTCTCAAAAGAAGTGAGTGGGAGGAAAGTAGAACTTGATGAGGTAACTGTACCTGCTCCCTTATTGGAAAGTAGTTCATCACAGAAACCGGTTCCCGTGACGTCTATACCAATTAATGAGGAAGTTAATGATGATTATCATGAAACTTCAGATCAAGTTGTTACTGAACCTCGTAGGTCAACCAGAGTAAGATCCGCACCAGAGTGGTACGGTAATCCTGTTCTGGAGGTTATGTTACTAGACCATGATGAACCGACGAACTATGAAGAAGCGATGATGAGCCCAGATTCCGCAAAATGGCTTGAGGCCATGAAATCTGAGATGGGATCCATGTATGAGAACAAAGTATGGACTTTGGTTGACTTGCCCGATGATCGGCAAGGCATAGAAAATAAATGGATCTTCAAGAGGAAGACGGACGCTGATAGTAGTATCTACAAAGCTAGACTTGTCGAAAAAGGTTTTTGACAAAGTTCAAGGTGTTGACTACGATGAGATTTTCTCACTCGTAGCGATGCTTAAGTCTGTCCGAATCATGTTAGCAAATTGCCACATTTTATGAAATATGGCAAATGGATGTCAAAACTACATTCCTTAATGGATTTCTTAAAGAAGAGTTGTATATGATGCAACCAGAAGGTTTTGTCAATCCTAAAGGTGCTAACAAAAAATTGCAAACTCCAGCGATCCATCTATGGACGGGTGCAAGCATCTCGGAGTTGGAATATACGCTTTGATGAGTTGATCAAAGCATATAGTTTTATACAGACTTACGGTGAAGCCTGTATTTACAAGAAAGTGAGTGGGAGCACTACAACATTTCTGATAAGTATATGTGAATGACATATTGATGATCGGAAATAATGTAGAATTTTTTCGGAAAGCATAAAGGAGTATTTGAAAAAGAGTTTTTTCAAAGAAAGACCTCGCTGAAGCCCGACCACGACAGAAGATAGAAAGAGAATGAAAGTCATTCCCTATGCCTCAGCCATAGGTTCTATAAAGTATGCCATGCTATGTACTAGATCTATTGTATACCCTACACTGATTTTGGCAAGGGAGTACAATAGTGATCTAGGAGTAGATCACTGGACAGCAGTCAAAATTATCCTTAGTGGAATAAGGATATGTTTCTCGATTATGGAGGTGACAAAAGGTTCGTCGTAAAAGGGTTACGTCGATACAAGTTTTGGCACTGATCCAGATGACTCTAAGTCTTCATCTGGATACATATTGAAAGTGGGAGCAATTAGCTAAAGTAGCTCCGTGTGGAGCATTGTAGACATAGAAATTTGCAAAATACATACGGATCTGAATATGGCAGACCCGTTGACTAAACTTCTCTCACAAGCAAAACATGATCACACCTTGGTACTCTTTGGGTGTTATTCACATAGCGATGTGAACTAGATTATTGACTCTAGTAAACCCTTTGGGTGTTGGTCACATGACGATGTGAACTATGGGTGTTAATCACATGGTGATGTGAACTATTGATGTTAAATCACATGGCGATGTGATCTAGATTATTGACTCTAGTGCAAGTGGGAGACTGAAGGAAATATGCCCTAGAGGCAATAATAAAGTTATTATTTATTTCCTTATTTCATGATAAATGTTTATCATTCATGCTAGAATTGTATTAACCGGAAACATAATACTTGTGTGAATACATAGACAAACAGAGTGTCACTAGTATGCCTCTACTTGACTAGCTCGTTGATCAAAGATGGTTATGTTTCCTAGCCATTGACATGAGTTGTCATTTGATTAACGGGATCACATCATTAGGAGAATGATGTGATTGACTTGACCCATTCCGTTAGCTTAGCACTCGATCGTTTAGTATTCTGCTATTGCTTTCTTCATGACTTATACATGTTCCTATGACTATGAGATTATGCAACTCCCGTTTACCGGAGGAACACTTTGTGTGCTACCAAACGTCACAACGTAACTGGGTGATTATAAAGGTGCTCTACAGGTGTCTCCGAAGGTACTTGTTGGGTTGGCGTATTTCGAGATTAGGATTTGTCACTCCGATTGTCGGAGAGGTATCTCTGGGCCCACTTGGTAATGCGCATCACTATAAGCCTTGCAAGCATTGTAACTAATGAGTTAGTTGCGGGATGATGTATTACGGAACGAGTAAAGAGACTTGCCGGTAACGAGATTGAACTAGGTATTGAGATACCGACGATCGAATCTCGGGCAAGTAACATACCGATGACAAAGGGAACAACGTATGTTGTTATGCGGTCTGACCGATAAAGATCTTCGTAGAATATGTAGGAGCCAATATGGGCATCCAGGTCCCGCTATTGGTTATTGACAAGAGAGGTGTCTCGGTCATGTCTACATAGTTCTCGAACCCGTAGGGTCCGCACGCTTAACGTTCGTTGACGATATAGTACTATGAGTTATGTATGTTGGTGACCGAATGTTGTTCGGAGTTTTGGATGAGATCACGGATATGACGAGGAACTCCGGAATGGTCCGGAAGTAAAGATTGATATGTGGATAGTAGTGTTTGATCTCCGGAAAGGTTCCGGAATCCATCGGAAGGGGTTCCGGATGTTTCCCGAAATGTTTGGGCACGAGAACACTTTATCTGGGCCAAAGGGGAAAGCCCACGAGGTTTTTGGAAAGCGCAAAAGGAAGTTTTGCGGAGTCCAGGGGCCAGACGCCAGGGTCCCTGGCGTCTGGGTCCAGACGCCGGGAACCCTGGCGTCTGGCCCTGGAGTCCGAGAAGGACTCTTGCCTTTCGGGTGAAACCGACTTTGTGGAGGCTTTTACTCCAAGTTTCGACCCCAAGGCTCAACATATAAATAGAGGGGTAGGGCTAGCACCCAAGGCACATCAAGAAACACCAAGCCGTGTGCCGGCAACCCCGTCTCCTCTGGTTTATCCTCCGTCATAGATTTTGTAGTGCTTAGGCGAAGCCCTGCGAAGATTGTTCTTCACCAACACCGTCACCACGCCGTCGTGCTGCCGGAACTCATCTACTACTTCGCCCCTCTTGTTGGATCGAGAAGGCGAGGACGTCACCGAGCCGAACGTGTGCAGAACTCGGAGGTGCCGTGCTTTCGGTACTTGGATCGGTCGGATCGTGAAGACGTGCGACTACATCAACCGCGTTGATATAACACTTCCGCTTACGGTCTACGAGGGTACGTAGACAACACTCTCCCCTCTCGTTGCTATGCATCACCATGATCTTGCGTGTGCGTAGGAATTTTTTGAAATTACTACGTTCCCCAACAGTGGCATCCGAGCCTGGTTTTATGCGTAGATGTCATATGCACGAGTAGAACACAAGTGAGTTGTGGGCGATATAAGTCATACTGCTTACCAGCATGTCATACTTTGGTTCGGCGGTATTGTTGGATGAAGCAGCCTAGACCGACATTACGCGTACGCTTACGCGAGACTGGTTCTACCGACGTGCTTTGCACACAGGTGGCTGGCGGGTGTCAGTTTCTCCAACTTCAGTTAAACCGAGTGTGGCTACGCCCGGTCCTTGCGAAGGTTAAAACAGCACCAACTTGACAAACTATCGTTGTGGTTTTGATGCGTAGGTAAGAACGGTTCTTGCTAAGCCCGTAGCAGCCACGTAATATTTGCAACAACAAAGTAGAGGACGTCTAACTTGTTTTTGCAGGGCATGTTGTGATGTGATATGGTCAAGACATGATGCTAAATTTTATTGTATGAGATGATCATGTTTTGTAACCGAGTTATCGGCAACTGGCAGGAGCCATATGGTTGTCGCTTTATTGTATGCAATGCAATCGCCCTGTAATGCTTTACTTTATCACTAAGCGGTAGCGATAGTCGTAGAAGCATAAGATTGGCGAGACGACAACGATGCTACGATGGAGATCAAGGTGTCGCGCCGGTGACGATGGTGATCATGACGGTGCTTCGGAGATGGAGATCACAAGCACAAGATGATGATGGCCATATCATATCACTTATATTGATTGCATGTGATGTTTATCTTTTATGCATCTTATCTTGCTTTGATTGACGGTAGCATTATAAGATGATCTCTCACTAAATTTCAAGATAAAAGTGTTCTCCCTGAGTATGCACCGTTGCCAAAGTTCGTCGTGCCCAGACACCACGTGATGATCGGGTGTGATAAGCTCTACGTCCATCTACAACGGGTGCAAGCCAGTTTTGCACACGCAGAATACTCAGGTTAAACTTGACGAGCCTAGCATATGCAGATATGGCCTCGGAACACTGAGACCGAAAGGTCGAGCGTGAATCATATAGTAGATATGATCAACATAGTGATGTTCACCATTGAAAACTACTCCATTTCACGTGATGATCGGTTATGGTTTAGTTGATTTGGATCACGTGATCACTTAGATGATTAGAGGGATGTCTATCTAAGTGGGAGTTCTTAAGTAATATGATTAATTGAACTTAAATTTATCATGAACTTAGTCCTGGTAGTATTAGCATATCTATGTTGTAGATCAATAGCTCGCGTTTAGCTCCCCTGTTTTATTTTGATATGTTCCTAGAGAAAACTAAGTTGAAAGATGTTAGTAGCAATGATGCGGATTGGATCCGTGATCTGAGGTTTATCCTCATTGCTGCACAGAAGAATTATGTCCTTGATGCACCGCTAGGTGACAGACCTATTGCAGGAGCAGATGCAGACGTTATGAACGTTTGGCTAGCTCAATATGATGACTACTTGATAGTTTAGTGCACCATGCTTAACGGCTTAGAATCGGGACTTCAAAGATGTTTTGAACGTCATGGACCATATGAGATGTTCCAGGAGTTGAAGTTAATATTTCAAGCAAATACCCGAGTTGAGAGATATGAAGTCTCCAACAAGTTCTATAGCTAAAAGATGGAGGAGAATAGCTCAAGCAGTGAGCATGTGCTCAGATTGTCTGGGTACTACAATCGCTTGAATCAAGTGGGAGTTAATCTTCCAGATAAAATAGTGATTGACAGAATTCTCTAGTCACCATCACCAAGTTAGTAGAACTTCGTGATGAACTATAATATGCAAGGGATGACAGAAAACAATTCCCAAGCTCTTCGCGATGCTAAAATCGGCGAAGGTAGAAATCAAGAAAAACATCAAGTGTTGATGGTTGACAAGACCACTAGTTTCAAGAAAAGGGGCAAAGGGAAGAAGGGGAACTTCAAGAAGAACGGCAAGCAAGTTGCTGCTCGAGTGAAGAAACCCAAGTCTGGACCTAAGCCTCAGACTAAGTGCTTCTACTGCAAAGGAACTGGTCACTGGAAGCGGAACTGCCCCAAGTATTTGGCGAATAAGAAGGATGGCAAAGTGAACAAAGGTATATTTGATATACATGTTATTGATGTGTACTTTACTAGTGTTTATAGCAACCCCTCAGTATTTGATACTAGTTCAGTTGCTAAGATTAGTAACTCGAAACGGGAGTTGCAGAATAAACAGAGACTAGTTAAGGGTGAAGTGACGATGTGTGTTGGAAGTGGTTCCAAGATTGATATGATCATCATCGCAGACTCCCTATACTTTCGGGATTAGTGTTGAACCTAAATAAGTGTTCTTTGGTGTTTGTGTTGAGCATGAATATGATTTGATCATGTTTATTGCAATACGGTTATTCATTTAAGTTAGAGAACAATTGTTGTTCTGTTTACATGAATAAAACCTTCTATGGTCATACACACCAACGAAAATGGTTTGTTGGATCTCGATCGTAGTGATACACATATTCATAATATTGAAGCCAAAAAGATGCAAAGTTAATAATGATAGTGCAACTTATTTGTGGCACTGCCGTTTAGGTCATATTGGTGTAAAGCGCATGAAGAACCTCCATGCTGATGGGCTTTTGGAATCACTTGATTATGAATCACTTGGTGCTTGCGAACCATGCCTTATGGGCAAGATGACTAAGACTCCGTTCTCCGGAACAAAGGAGCGAGCAACTGACTTATTGGAAATAATACATACTGATGTATGCGATCCGATGAGTGTTGAGGCTCACGGCAGGTATCATTATTTTCTGACCTTCATAGATGATTTGAGCAGATATGGGTATATCTACTTGATGACACATAAGTCTGAAACATTTGAAAAGTTCAAAGAATTTCAGAGTGAAGTGGAAAATCATCGCGACAAGAAAATAAGGTTTCTACGATATGATCGCGGAGACAAATATTTGAGTTACGAGTTTGGTCTTCAAATTAAAACAATGTGGAATAGTTTCACAAATTCGTGCCACCTGGAACACCACAACATAATGGTGTGTCCAAACATCATAACCGTACTTTATTGGATATAGTGCAATCTATGATGTCTCTTACCGATTTACCACTATCGTTTTGGGGTGATGCATTAGAGACAGCTGCATTCACGTTAAATAGGGCACCATCTAAATTCGTTGAGACGACACCATATGAATTGTGGTTTGGCAAGAAACCAAAGTTGTCGTTTCTTAAAGTTTGGGGTTGCGATGCTTATGTGAAAAGTTTCATCCTGATAAGCTCAAACCCAAATCGGAGAAATGTTTCTTCATAGGATACCCAAAGGAGACAGTTGGGTACACCTTCTATCACAGATCCGAAGGCAAGATATTCGTTGCTAAGAATGGATCCTTTCTAGAGAAGGAGTTTCTCTCGAAAGAAGTGAGTGGGAGGAAAGTAGAACTTGATGAGGTAACTGTACCTGCTCCCTTATTGGAAAGTAGTTCATCACAGAAACTGGTTCCTGTGACGTCTATACCAATTAGTGAGGAAGTTAATGATGATTATCATGAAACTTCAGATCAAGTTGTTACTGAACCTCGTAGGTCAACCAGAGTAAGATCCGCACCAGAGTGGTACGGTAATCCTGTTTTGGAGGTTATGTTACTAGACCATGACGAACCTACGAACTATGAAGAAGCGACGATGAGCCCAGATTCCGCAAAATGGCTTGAGGCCATGAAATCTGAGATGGGATCCATGTATGAGAACAAAGTATGGACTTTGGTTGACTTGCCCGATGATCGGCAAGGCGTAGAAAATAAATGGATCTTCAAGAGGAAGACGGACGCTGATAGTAGTGTTACTATCTACAATGCTAGACTTGTAAAAAAAGGTTTTTGACAAAGTTCAAGGTGTTGACTACGATGAGATTTTCTCACTCGTAGCGATGCTTAAGTCTGTCCGAATCATGTTAGCAAATTGCCACATTTTATGAAATCTGGCAAATGGATGTCAAAACTACATTCCTTAATGGATTTCTTAAAGAAGAGTTGTATATGATGCAACCAGAAGGTTTTGTCGATCCTAAAGGTGCTAACAAAAAATTGCAAACTCCAGTGATCCATCTATGGACTGGTGCAAGCTTCTCGGAGTTGGAATATACGCTTTGATGAGTTGATCAAAGCATATAGTTTTATACAGACTTGCGGTGAAGCCTGTATTTACAAGAAAGTGAGTGGGAGCACTACAACATTTCTGATAAGTATATGTGAATGACATATTGTTGATCGGAAATAATGTAGAATTTTTCTGGAAAGCATAAAGGAGTGTTTGAAAGGAGTTTTTTCAAAGAAAGACCTCGGTGAAGCTGCTTACATATTGAGCATCAAGATCTATAGAGATAGATCAAGATGCTTGATAAGTTTTTCAATGAGTACATACCTTGACAAGATTTTGAAGTAGTTCAAAATGGAACAGTCAAAGAAAGAGTTCTTGCCTGTGTTACAAGGTGTGAAATTGAGTAAGACTCAAAGCCCGACCACGGCAGAAGATAGAAAGAGAATGAAAGTCATTCCCTATGCCTCAGCCATAGGTTCTATAAAGTATGCCATGCTGTGTACCAGATCTATTGTATACCCTACACTGATTTTGGCAAGGGAGTACAATAGTGATCTAGGAGTAGATCACTGGACAGCGGTCAAAATTATCCTTAGTGGAATAAGGATATGTTTCTCGATTATGGAGGTGACAAAAGGTTCGTCGTAAAAGGGTTACGTCGATACAAGTTTTGGCACTGATCCAGATGACTCTAAGTCTTCATCTGGATACATATTGAAAGTGGGAGCAATTAGCTAAAGTAGCTCCGTGCAGAGCATTGTAGACATAGAAATTTGCAAAATACATACGGATCTGAATATGGCAGACCCGTTGACTAAACTTCTCTCACAAGCAAAACATGATCACACCTTAGTACTCTTTGGGTGTTAATCACATAGCGATGTGAACTAGATTATTGACTCTAGTAAACCCTTTGGGTGTTGGTCACATGACGATGTGAACTATGGGTGTTAATCACATGGTGATGTGAACTATTGATGTTAAATCACATGGCGATGTGATCTAGATTATTGACTCTAGTGCAAGTGGGAGACTGAAGGAAATATGCCCTAGAGGCAATAATAAAGTTATTATTTATTTCCTTATTTCATGATAAATGTTTATTATTCATGCTAGAATTGTATTAACCGGAAACATAATACTTGTGTGAATACATAGACAAACAGAGTGTCACTAGTATGCCTCTACTTGACTAGCTCGTTGATCAAAGATGGTTATGTTTCCTAGCCATAGACATGAGTTGTCATTTGATTAACGGGATCACATCATTAGGAGAATGATGTGATTGACTTGACCCATTCCGTTAGCTTAGCACTCGATCGTTTAGTATTCTGCTATTGCTTTCTTCATGACTTATACATGTTCCTATGACTATGAGATTATGCAACTCCCGTTTACCGGAGGAACACTTTGTGTGCTACCAAACGTCACAACGTAACTGGGTGATTATAAAGGTGCTCTACAGGTGTCTCCGAAGGTACTTGTTGGGTTGGCGTATTTCGAGATTAGGATTTGTCACTCCGATTGTCGGAGAGGTATCTCTGGGCCCACTCGGTAATGCACATCACTATAAGCCTTGCAAGCATTGTAACTAATGAGTTAGTTGCGGGATGATGTATTACGGAACGAGTAAAGAGACTTGCCGGTAACGAGATTGAACTAGGTATTGAGATACCGACGATCGAATCTCGGGCAAGTAACATACCGATGACAAAGGGAACAACGTATGTTGTTATGCGGTCTGACCGATAAAGATCTTCGTAGAATATGTAGGAGCCAATATGGGCATCCAGGTCCTGCTATTGGTTATTGACAAGAGAGGTGTCTCGGTCATGTCTACATAGTTCTCGAACCCGTAGGGTCCGCACGCTTAACGTTCGTTGACGATATAGTACTATGAGTTATGTATGTTGGTGACCGAATGTTGTTCGGAGTTTTGGATGAGATCACGGATATGACGAGGAACTCCGGAATGGTCCGAAAGTAAAGATTGATATGTGGATTGTAGTGTTTGATCTCCGGAAAGGTTCCGGAATCCATCGGAAGAGGTTCCGGATGTTTCCCGAAATGTTTGGGCACGAGAAAACTTTATCTGGGCCAAAGGGGAAAGCCCACGAGGTTTTTGGAAAGCGCAAAAGGAATTTTTGCGGAGTCCAGGGGCCAGACGCCGGGAACCCTGGCGTCTGGCCCTGGAGTCCGAGAAGGACTCTTGCCTTTCGGGTGAAACCGACTTTGTGGAGGCTTTTACTCCAAGTTTCGACCCCAAGGCTCAACATATAAATAGAGGGGTAGGGCTAGCACCCAAGACACATCAAGAAACACCAAGCAGTGTGCCGCCAACCCCGTCTCCTCTAGTTTATCCTCCGTCATAGTTTTCGTAGTGCTTAGGCGAAGCCCTGCGAAGATTGTTCTTCACCAACACCATCACCACGCCGTCGTGCTGCCAAAACTCATCTACTACTTCGCCCCTCTTGCTGGATTGAGAAGGCGAGGACGTCACCGAGCCGAACGTGTGCAGAACTCGAAGGTGCCGTGCTTTCGGTACTTGGATCAGTCGGATCGTGAAGACGTACGACTACATCGACCGCGTTGATATAACGCTTCCCCTTACGGTCTACGAGGGTACGTAGACAACACTTTCCCCTCTCGTTGCTATGCATCACCATGATCTTGCGTGTGCGTAGGAAATTTTTGAAATTACTACGTTCCCCAACACAGGCCCGGGGGCTCATGTCGGTGTACAAAAAGAGGAGTGCGTTTTTGTACCCCTTTACCTGTGCACGGGCAGTCGGAGCCTCGCCCGCGGCCACACCAAGCAGAGCAGGGGAGGTGAGCCATGGTAAGACCGAAGCCCAAGACAGTCAGAGCAACGCCAAGGCCAAGACCACAAAGAGCAGGGGGACGATGCAGGTTCCCCCGGCAAGGGCAGCCTCAGCGGCCCCAGCAAGACCCTTGCCGGGGCAGTTCGCCCCACACCAACAGAGCGAGCCACCCTTGAGCCCACGGTCCCCAACGCCGTCATCCACGTGGGGCCAGGGCTCGGGAGGCACCTCCGTGGTGGCATGCAGATATTTGTGAAGACATATTCAAGATCAGATGAGGATTAGAAGACGACGTTCCTCGGCAAGATCCTTGCCGAGGAAGGCCACCAGACCCCTGGCAAGGCCCTTGCCGGGGACGACAGCACGCCACGGCAAGACCCTTGCCGGGCCACACGACAAGACCCTTGCCGGGCCACCCGGCAAGGCCCTCACCGAGGACGCCAGCGGGGCCACCGCCAGGCCCACGCCAACCAAGCTTCCACCACCGTTCACATGCAGCTGCCAGCCCAACCAGCTGGGCGGGCACCTGCGTGGCAACATGCAGCCCCCAGGCCAACTCATCAAACACCTGCGTGGCGGCATGCAGATCTTCATGAAGGCTCCACCGCTGCGCCACCTCAGCTGCCTGCCTGCCTACATGGCGCCGCATGCATCGCTGGCCAGGGCGCGTGTCAAAGCGAGGAGGAGTAGCGACGGACGGGACGGGCCTCGCCCCCGTCCCCAATAAAGCAAGGGGACACCTAAGCTACACATTAAATGCGTTTTGTCTTGTAATACGAGCGATAAGCTCAGGGCACTGGATGCCTTTCCACCTCCTGTGTGCCACTGTGGCAGCCCCTTCCGACTATAGAAGGAGGCCCGTGGCATACTGGAGAGGGATTCGGCTCTTTCGAACCACGCACTCACCACAGCTAGTTCGAGAGCTTAAGAACTCTTTGAAATACACCCACCAAAGCAGGACTAGGGTTTTATGCATCCTCGCGGCCCGAACCTGGGTAAACAATTCTTGTGTTGTCTACTAGCCCTGCACTTCTTGCAACCCTGCGCCCCGGCAACCGTAGTAGGGATTCTTGTGATCCCATAGGTGTCGTTCCACACCGACAAGGGGTGTGCGTGACGTCGGCGGCATGCGTGGGGCGGTTTCCACATGCATACGTCACATCGCAGTAAATGGGTAGCGCGCCCCGCGGCTTCCCCATAAAAAGGGATAATCGTGGGCGCACTATTCCTTTTACCCTTCGCGCAACCCCAATCTTGGAAACCTCCGCCTGCCTTCCTCTTCTTCTCCAAGCTTCGTTCCTGCTCGCCGCCGTTGCGCTTCCGCCGCCCTCTGTCCTACACTCCTCCCCACAGCCGCCATGGCGCCAAAATCCACCAAGGGCAAGGGAGTGGCCAAGGACGCCGGAGCCGCGGAGCCGCCGGAGAGTGCGCTGGCGGTGCAGCGGACGCAGTCCGCCTTCTTCCCCTCGACAGTTGACGTGTTCGAGCTTCGGGACTCCTTCAGGCCCATGTAGGGAGTGAAGACGGGGGGGGGGGGATAATTTGGGGCATCCAGCCACGCGCGTCATCCCCGCCGACTGCGCCGAGGCTGCCCCAAATCGGTACCCCTTCTTTGTCGATTATTTTTCCTGCGGGCTCTGTCCTCCCTTCTCCGATTTCTTCAGCGACGTCATGCGTACCTTTGGCTTCCGCCTCCTGGATTTTACTCTGAATGCGGTGGCGTGCATGGCCCTTTTCGCGCATCTCTGCGAGGGCTTCGCCGGGGTGCACCCCAACACGGCGCTCTTCCGCCATTACTTCTCCCCTCGGATCCAACCAGGGGGCGCCATCTCCGGTTGCATTGCCTGGGTCTCAAGATCCAAGGGGGAGTATCCGGAGGGCGCCATGAAGGAGAGGTGGGAAGAATGGCGGGGCCGGTGGTGCTGGATCGAGGAGAAGGACCCGCCGGCGTTCTGCGAAGTTCGCCGGGCGCCGCCGGTCCGCAGAAGCGATTGGAGCGACGTCGACGCTGACGACGAGAAGATCACGGTGGCCGCCACCAGGATCCTCCGGCTCACCGAGGCCGGCCTCGCCCTTGAGATGATCGGGGGGACTTCATCCGCCGCCAGATTGCTCCACTGCATAACAAGGGGAGGCCAGCCTGGCTCTTCACGAACCCCGCCGACATCATGCGGCTTCGTCCCGGCCTCGACCACAATTTTACAGTGATGGGGCACACCCATTTCTGCCAGCGGCTCTTCCAGCTTGACGTGGGCCGCGACGGCGAGGTCGAGCGGACCGGCAAGGTCGCGAGGGCCGCCGCGAAGGCCGGCAAGGTCCTCAAGGGGCCTCTGTTCAAGCTGCCGATGGGGGTGGTCCCGTTGTGCAATAACTCGCGCCGGTCCGATATCATTGCCATGATGCCGGACTGCAACACGCATGGCCCCGACCCGAGCTTGAAGGAGCCGGAGGACGCCGAGGTGCAGCAGTTCTTTGACACTCTGCACGAGGGGTACGTCAACGCCGACACCGAGCGGCTGCTTGTCCAGGACACCACCCAGGCGGAGCTGGACTACATCGCCACCAGGGCGAGGGAGGCACAGCTTGCCAAGGAGGCCGGCAGCGCCGGCGGTGTGGAGGACAAGGCCGCGATGGCCGCGGAGGAGGAGGAGCTCGCCCGGTGGGCGGCGGCCGCCGGGGGAGCCAGCAGCGCCGGCACCGAGGCTCCTCTGGTTGAAGATGTGATCGGCGAGTCATCGTCGGAGGAGGCCGAAACCGCAGGCCCGACGCCGGCTATGGGGAGAGGGCGAGTCCTCCGGCGGGCCAGTTCCGGCGAGCCAGTCCGGCTCGGCAGGGCTGCGCGGCCACAGCTGACCTTGGAGGGGTCCGGGCGCCACACGAGGGCCGCGGTGGCAAAGAAGCCGGCGAAGGCCACGGTGAAGAAGAAGACAGCCGCCCCTTCTTCGTCCACGCGTGTCCAGACACCACCTCCTTCTCCTCCTCCGGCGGATGTTGATACGGAGGTTACTTTCGATTATGGATCCCTCAGCCCGAGGAGGAAGAGGAAAACAGCAGAGGAGGAGGCGGACGACGAGTAAGTATCTGGTTCCTTTTCGTTATCTTTGCCTTCTCAATCTGTGTTGCTCGTCTTGACTTGTCTTCATCTTTGCAGGGACATGGAGACGCTGGCCCAGAGAGTGAAGAGGGCCAAGGTCTCGGCGGGTGGCCAGCGCCCAGTTGGTACTTTGGGGGACGCCACTGGTGGTGTTGAGCAGCCCGGACAGCAGCCCCCGGCATAGCCCCCAGCGTAAGTTCATCACTCTTCCCCCGTCGACATGTGTCAGGGGCACGACACTTTGGTGCTGACCTTGCCAGGTATGCAGGAGGAGAGCAACAGCAGGAGGAGCCACAGAGGGCTACTCCCAACACGCCGCCCCCATCGACCATGCCGCCCCAAGGGGCGTCCCCGGCAAGGGCGCCAGGCACCGGGCCCACGCACATGGAGGAGGAGGAGGAGGATAACTTGGGCGCCGGCGGCTTTGCCTCGACGCCAAATGTTGGCGGGGAGGGGACTTCTGTTTCCCAGCCGGGTACTGGCACATGTAAGTCGTTCCCCGTTCGTCCCTGCTTCTTTTTCTTCCTAGCTCTTGGTCCTGGCCTTGCCTCACCCCCTTCTTCGGCGTCCAGATTCCTCCTCGGTGAACCCAGAGGACGTGGACACCGTCATCGAGGACGTCGCCAAGGCCGCCGAGGCGGACGCCGAGAAGATCGCCGCCGAAGAGGCCGCCAAAGGTGCTGCCGAGGACGCCGCCGAGGGGCCTACCAGGGAGGCCGGCAAGGCTGCCGCTGAGGAGACCAGCAAGGGGCCTGCCGGAGAGGCCGGCGGAGCCGCTGCCGAGGAGGAGGAGGAGGTGGCTGATGACCAGCCTTCCTCTTCTGCTGCTTCTGGCTCCGGCAAGTACCTGAGGGTGAGCGACGACTTGTTCGTCCACCTTCCAGGCGTGTCGAGCACCAGGACACCCGTTGAGGGAGAGGTGTTCGACGACGAAGTGCTTGCCGCTGCCGGGCTTGAAGTCATCGACAAGCCGATCGTTGGCGGCGACGGTTTGCAGGAAGAGCGACTCCTCCACGCCATGGGCGCCAGCTTCCGGAAGCTCCAGGCGCTCCACCGCACCCGCCTGGACAAGGCTAAGTCTCGGACGACGGTGGTGGAGAAGGCGGAGGCGGACCTCCAGAAGTGCGTTGCCGAGACGCAGGACTGGTTCCGCGAGGCCCACAAGGAGCTCAAGGCTGCCTAGGGCGAGCTGGCCAAGCGCGACGTGGAGCTCACCATGAAGCTCCCCGACGTCGAGAAAGCTCAAGAGACGACGAGGAACTTGGCCGTAGCCGCCGAAGCCGCCCGGACCCAGCACGAGACCGCGCTGAACTCCCACGAGGAGGACCTCGCTGCACGTGAGGAGAAGCTTGCCGCCATGCTTCGCGGTAAGGATGCAGAGGTGGAGAAGCTTGTGTTACAGCGGACCAGTGAGCTGGAGCAGAGGCACAAAGAGGCACTCAATGCCCAGACCCAGGTTCACGCCGGCAAGGTGGAGGAGTTGGAGGCGGAGCGCGACGGGCTGAAGGAGCAAGCCCTGAAGCTGTCCCAGGAGAAGGACACGCTTAACAGTGCCCTGACAGAGGCGCAGGGCGCGGTCGTCAGCAAGGCTGGGGAGCTCTCTGAGGCCAACAACTCCATCAAAGACCTCAAGCTGAAGCTGGAGGGTCTCGAGAAGGTGCTGTCGGAGGCCAAAACCCGAGAGGGGACCCTGGCCAAGGAGCTGGAGGCCGAGAAGCAGTTGCGGAAGAACGAGGGCCTCAACTTCGCGGATCACGTGGAGGGCGAGAACCGTTGGCTCGATCGCCTCGCCACCGTCGCCAACCAGGCCGCCGCGCAGCTGGCCATCATGGGGATGCCGGACGTGAGGTATGTCCCGGAGCGGAGCGTGAGCGCCAATTGCAGCCTGACCATGTTCTTTGAGAAGGTCGTCGGCGCTCTGGAGCGGCTCCACGCCAACCGGGCGGCCTCACTGGCCGACGAGTCCCGGAGGCTTTGCCAGGGTGCCATGACCAAGGTTCTCACCAAGGTGGCGCACTGGTACCCCGACCTCGACTTCGACGCCGCGCTGGAGAGCTTGCCGGAGGGTACTGACCTCGCGCCGCTCAGGGAGCGCATCAAGCCCATCATCAGCCGAGTCGGCGAAATTCAGAGGGTGGAGGGCCAGCGCCGGGATTAGGCATCCCGTTCTTTATCGCCGCTGCAGGTTCACAACCAAGACAATCGCTATCTCTAGTTAGAACCGCAGCAACAATTCGATGTAATATAACTCTGCAGCACTTTCAGTATTATGCATGTTATTTTCCTGTTCGATTTTCCTTTGTATGTCCTCCCTACGTTACTGGGTAGGCTCGCCGGCGCGTAAACCCAAGGCGGCGTCTTGGGGATGGATCCCCATTGGCCTGCCGGGTGTGCTTGCTGCCGGGCGAACCACCTTGCCGCCCTTAGCGCGGCCGCCCGAACTGTCGAGCTTGACTCGAGTCAGAGTCGGGAGCGTTGCCAAGTGCGGAAGGCTACCCCGCCACTCTCGACGCGGCCGCTTTGAGCTGTTGAGCGGACTCGAAACAGAACAAGGGCGTTGCCAATTGCGGGAGGGCCCCTTTGCGTGCAGGTTTCTCATACATAGGCGAGATCTCCGAGGACGATAACCTTATGTATAGGAGGAAATAACTCAAAGCTCTGAATGACTTAGCTTTTCTGTTGCCGAGCCGGCGTCGTTCCTCCACCCGCCTTCTTCTCAGGAGCCAAGGGCCATGAAGAACTGCTACGCTAACTACTAGACCAGATTCCCACAATTGCGCCCCCTACCTGGCGCGCCAAATATGTCGGTGTGGAACGACACCTATGGGATCACAAGAATCCCTACTACGGTTGCCGGGGCGTGGGGTTGCGAGAAGAGCAGGGCTAGTAGACACCACAAGGATCGTGTACCCAGGTTCGGGCCGCGAGGATGCGTAAAACCCTAGTCCTGCTTTGGTGGGTGTATTTCAGAGAGTTCTTGAGCTCTCGAACTAGCTGTGGTCAGTGCGTGGTTCGGAAGAGCCGAATCCTTCTCCAGTATACCATGGGCCTCCTTTTATAGTCGGAAGGGGCTGCTACAGTGGCATACAGGAGGTGGAAATGCGTACAGTGCCCTGAGCTTATCTCTCGTATTACAGGACAAGACGCATTTAATGTGTAGCTTAGGTGTCCCCTTGCTTTATTGGGGACGGGGGCGAGGCCCGTCCCGTCCGTCGCCGCTCCTCCTCGCTTTGACACGCGCCCTGGCCAGTGAGGCGCGTGGTGCCATGTAGGCAGGCAGGCAGCTGAGGTGGCACAGTGGCGGAGCCTTCACGAAGATCTGCATACCGCCATGCAGGCGCTCGATGAGTTGGCCTGGGAGCTGCATGTTGCCACGCAGGTGCCCGCCCAGCTGGTTGGGCTGGCAGCTGCATGTGAATGGCGGTTGAAGCTTGGTTGGCGTGGGCCTGGCGGTGGACCTACTGGCGTCCTTGGTGAGGGCCTTGCCGGGTGGCCCGGCAAGGGTCTTGCCGTGTGGCCCGGCAAGGGTCTTGCCGTGGCGCGCTGTCGTCCTCGGCAAGGGCCTTGCCGGGGGTCTGGTGGCTTTCCTCGGCAAGGATCTTGCCGAGGATCGTCGTCTTCTAATCCTCATCTGATCTTGAATATGCCTTCACAATGATCTGCATGCCACCACGGAGGTGCCTCCCGAGCCCTGGCCCAACATGATGTTGGAGACTGTGGGCTCAAGGGTGGCCCGCTCTGTTGGTGCGGGGCGAGCTGTCCCGGCAAGGATCTTGCCGGGGCTGCTGAGGCTGCCGCGGCAAGGGTCTTGCCGGGGGAACCTGCTTCGTCCCTCTGCTCTTTGTGGTCTTGGCCTTGGCGTTGCTCTTATTATCTTGGGCTTTGGTCTTACGTTGGCTCACCTCCCCTGTTCTGCTTGGCGTGACCGTAGGCGCGGCTCCGATTGCCCGTGCACAGGTATAGGGGTACAAAAACGCACCGCTCTTTTTGTACACCGACAGTGAGATTCAATGGCTCTCCTCTAGCCCCTGGTTTGGCCATTCTGGTACAGGCTAGGGAGCTTTCTTCTCCTTCTTCTCCCAAATCTCTAGCCGTTGGTTCGGCCATCACGGTACAAATCAAGGGGCATGTTTCATCTTCCCAAAATTCTTGTTCTTGGTTCGGCCATCGCGGTACAAATCAAGGAGCATGTTTCATCTCCCCAAACTTCTTGCCCTCGATTCGGCCATCGCGGTACAAACCGAGGTGCATGTTTAATCTACACTAAAATTTCATCTTTGGTTCGGCCACTGCGGTACAAACCAAGGAGCATGTTATATCTACCTGAAATTTTCGTCCTTGGTTCGGTCATCATTGTACGAATCAAGGAGCATGCGTATTTCTTTTACATGTTGCATATGCTTCGTCCTAATGATCTCCTTCTTGGTTCGGTCCCCTTAGCGATACAGGCCAGGATGAGCGTCTCGTCTCTTGGTTTGGTCCCTATACGCGGATACAAATCAAGAGAGTGTCATAGGTATGAAAACCTCATAAAAATTGCCTTAATTTGGTCATCATAAAAAATGGATATGACTAAGTTGGAATGAAATTACGAACGTGCTAAATTAAACTCATGATAAATTCTTGTTTGGTTGCGCTATGGGCATTATGTGTCACGCTAGTTGCAATACAAACAAGAGCATAAAAATATATATATTCCTTCACTTGGTTACGCTACATGCGGGCATTAACATATTGCTACGCGGTGTTAGTAGTAATACAAGTAAGGCAAAACTTAATTTAAAATGTGTTCATGCTGCACTGACCAAAACCAAAATCATGCAAGATGGATTGTAAAACATGTTACATAATAAAAACCAATCTTACATGGTTGCGCTACACGCGGGCATTATCTTAATGCTACGCGGTGTTATTAGTAATACAAGTGAGAGAAAACTAAATAGAATATTCAGGCCACATATTTGGTCCAAAGTCAAATAAAATATGGCATGAAATGCTCCAGTGCTATAAGAGCCTAAACTATTAGCATTGTCATAAATGGATATCACAAACTCACTTTACTTGGGTTATGCTACACATGAGTGTCAATGATGTGATGCTATGTGGAGTTAGTGCTAATACCATGTAAGGTACAAACATAAACAAAAATGATAAATGTCAGATGACTCATGCAATACCATAATTGCTCCACAAACCTTTGCTTGGTTACGCTGCACGCATGCATTATCTTAGTGCTACGCGGTGTTAGAAGTAATACGAGTAAAACAAAACTTAATGAAAATAGGTTTACTCCACATCTACATATGCATACAAAATTCATACAAAATACATGATAAGGCATATTCCATGTAGCCCACATAGGCTCTAAACAAACAAAGATATCATAAGCAAACTCCACTCAGGTTAGGCTTGATACTGGGCGGACTCAGAGTCAACAAAATATGGCACATATTATATGCACCATAAAAAGCATCAATATTGTGTCAGAAAGCTTCAGACCATTACGCTACACACGGGCACCACATCAGTGTCGCACGGTGATAGTAGTAATGTGATGATGCAAAACTTATTAAAATTGGCATGTCACATATATCCATGCCACCAAAACCAAAGATGTCATATAAAATTCCCAAAGAAAAATATATACATATCCTATGTGCCAACCGTAGGATAAAACTATGCCTAACCAAGATCAACCTGCATTCTGCATATAAATGGGGTTGAACACAGACAAATGGTTGCATGCTAGGAAATATATTCCCAAACATCACACATGAAATCATAGAGGAGTATTTGCATATAACCAAACTTCAAGCTCACCAAGCAGGAGTTCATCGTCGACCGCGAAGAGGGTTTCTCTTGTAGTATATTGTAATAGGAATGTGATATAATCCTACGTAACAGAAATGTTGGAATTCTTAATCAATATAATCCTATGTAACAGAAATGTTGGAATTCTTAATCAGGGTTTTCTCTTCGGAGATGTAATTAACATGATTTTTATGTAAATGTAAGAGTTCCGGAAATAAAGTACCTGCAATTTTTGATTCTATTTTTATTTTATGCATTTAAATTTAACTTTATCAATGACGTGGACGCGTGTTCTTATGGCCGACATTTTCCCGTCATCAGGAACACCCCGTATTCCAGCCCAGAGATCGAGGAGAAGTCTTCTGGAATACAACACTGCTTAGCATAGAACAAATCAGCTCTTTATTACAATCTATATGGATACAATGGATTACATGGGCATGGCGACACTACGCCTGCCACAGTTGCTCCATGCAAGCAGCAAAACAACACGATGCAGCGGAACAGCGACGACAGTGATGAACTCCACTCCGCAGGGACTCTGGCTGGAACGCTTATCCTTGCTCGCAAACAAAGAATCCACAGCAAACAAGCAAGCAAATCCGGCATGACCTACAAATTGGCATGACACGCCAGGTCAGTACATTGAATGTATTTGCAAGATCACATCAACCAATAGCAATCAAGACAGACAACATCATGGCAATTTCAGGTTAACAAGGATTAACATGATTCTATCAGAACAACGTGACATGTACAAGCTGAACATGATATAGCTAGAACAATATGAGCATGGCATGAACATAAGAACATGATGATACTAGCATACAACATGATGACACTATCATGCACCAACTTACTCTGCTCGGGTTATCTCGTAACCATCACATGCATAAGCTTACCATCACGGATATCACACGATCATCTCAGGATCCAATCAAGCTTGGTATTACAATACCGTAGTAATCATTCATTGACCTTTACCCGTGATTCTCGCACAACATCACAAATATCCATCAACTCGGTATCCACGATACCACAGTGATCCTCTCACAATCACACAAATATCAACCAACTTCTCTCATCATCGAACCAGGGTTGTTATTAAGAACATTATTATTATTACTGTTGACCCATAGTGTAACCGACTACGAACTGGGCCCTTATCCGCGGGCGCGGCTATCGATAGATTTAACACACACTGTGCAGAGGTTAGCACACTGTACGCACACCACGGAACCCATGGCCTCGCACTCCCATTCGGGTGGACCAGCGGCATTCCGACAAAACCGATCTATTGCCATCACACCCTCCCAGCCACTCCGACAAACTCCCTTTTGGGCTAAGTCCTGGGTGACCCCGATGTCAACCCGTGACATCCAACTCCACTATCGTAGCCGGCCACCAACGTGGCCAAACTATAAATGGTCCCAAATGGGGACAATGGTATACCAATCACAACAACGAGCACACAAGGCTTATGTCCGCCTACCCGGCCAAGGTAGCGCGCGCCCATAACCTTCCCCCATTGGAGGTGATAACCCACAAGTATAGGGGATCAATTGTAGCCTCTTTAGATAAGTAAGAGTGTCGAACCCAACGAGGAGCTAAAGGTAGAACAAATATTCCCTCAAGTTTTATCGACCACCCATACAACTCTACGCACGCTTGACGTTCACTTTACCTAGAACAAGTATAAAACTAGAAGTACTTTGTAGGTGTAACGGGATAGGTTTGCAAGAATATAAAGAGCATGTAAATAAAAACTAGGGGCTGTTTAGATAAAGAAGAAATAAAGTTAGTATAACAAGTGTCAAAAAGTGGTGGTAGGAGTTGTGAAATTGTCCCTAAGCAATTGACTACTTTACTAGACCGATAGCAAGTTTTATGTGGGAGAGGCCACTGCTAGCATGTAATCCCTGACTTGGAATTCTATGCATTTATGATTGGAACTATTAGCAAGCATCTGCAACTACTAACGTTCATTAAGGTAAAACCCAACCATAGCATTAAGATATATTGGCCCCCCTTCAATCCCGTATGCATCAATTTCTATGCTAAGTTGAAGCTTCTGTCACTCTTGCCCTCCAATACATAGTCCTATCAACATACAATTAACCCTATGGTGTGATCCACACGCGCGCTCATATGATGGACACCAAAGGACAGAACCATAACCACAAGCAAATTAAACCAATCATAGCAATTCACCAATTACCGATAGGACAACGAAAATCTACTCAGACATCATAGGATGGCAACACATCATTGGATAATAATATGAAGCATAAAGCACCATGTTCGGGTACAGCGGGTTGCGGGAGAGTGGACCGCTGTAGATAGATGGGGGAAGGTGATGAAGATGTTGGTGAAGATGATGGAGGTGTTGCTGTAGATTGCGGTGACAATGATGGCCCTGGCGGCGTTCCGGCGCCATCGGGAGAGAGGGGGAGAGGGCCCCCTTCTTCTTCTTCTTCTTCTTCTTCTTCTTCCTTGACCTTCTCCCTAGATGGGAGAAGGGTTTCCCCTCTGGTCCTTGGCTTCCATGGCGGCGGAGGGCGAGAGCCCCTCCGATATTGGATCTGTCTCTCTTTGTTTCTGCGTTCCCTGATTCTGTCCTTTCACCGTTTCTTATATTCTCGGAGATCCGTAACTCCGATTGGGCTGAAATTTGGACACGACTTTTATCAGGATATTGGCTTTCTTGCGGCGAAAGAAGGGCACCAACTGCCTTACGGGGTGGCCACGAGGGTCAGGGGTGCGCCCACCCCCTAGGGCGCGCCCCCTGCCTCGTGGCCCCCTCGGGCATCGTCTCACGTTGATTCTTCTTCCCAAAAATCACATATATTCCAAAAAAAATCTCCTTAAGTTTTTATCCCGTTTGGACTCCGTTTGATATGGGTTTTCTGGGAAACAAAAAACATGCAACAAACAGGAACTGGCAATGGGCACTGGATCAATATGTTAGTCCCAAAAATAGTATAAAAAGTTTCCAAAAGTATATGAAAGTTATATAATATTGACATGGAACAATAAAATATTATAGATACGACGGAGACGTATCAGCATCCCCAATCTTAATTCCTGCTCGTCCTCGAGTAGGTGAATGATAAAAAAGATAATTTTTGATGTGGAATGCTAGCTAGCATAATCTTGATCATGTAATCCAATCATGGCATGAATATTAAGAGATGAGTGATTCAAAGCAATAGTCTATCATTTGACATTAAGACGATAATACTTCAAGCATACTAATAAAGTAATCATGTCTTTTTCAAAATAACATGGCCAAAGAAAGCTTATCCCTACAAAATCATATAGTCTAGCTATGCTCGATCTTCACCACACAAAATATTTAAATCATGCACAACCCCGATGACAAGCCAAGCAACTGTTTCAAACTTTTGATGTTCTCATACCTTTTCAACTTTTACGCAATACATGAGCGTGAGCCATGGATATAGCACTATAGGTGGAATAGAATATGATTATGGAGGTTGTGTGGAGAAGACAAAAAGGGATAAAGTCTCACATCGACGCGGCTAATCAACGGGCTATGGAGATGCCCATCAATTGATGTCAATGCGAGGAGTAGGGATTGCCATGCAACGGATGCACTAAGAGCTATAAGTGTATGAAAGCTCAAACTATAAGTGGGTGTGCATCCAACTTGCCTGCTCATGAAGACCTCAGGCATTTGAGGAATCCCATCATCGGAATATACAAGCCAAGTTCTATAATGAAAATTCCCACTAGTATGTGAAAGTGATAACTCAAGAGACTCTCTATATGAAGAACATGGTCCTACTCTGAAGCACAAGTGTGGTAAAAGGATAGTAGCATTGCCCCTTCTCTCTTTTTCTCTCATTTTTTTGTTTTTTTGGTGGGCTTCTTTGGCCTCTTTTATTTTTCTGGGCTTCTTTGGCCTCTCTTTTTTGTAAAGTCCGGAGACTCATCCCAACTTGTGAGGGAATCATAGCTTCCATCATGCTTTCCTCACATGGGACAATGCTCTAATAATGATGATCATCACACTTTTATTTACTTACAACTCAATATTACAACTCGATACTAGAACAAAAATATGACTTTATATGAATGCCTCCGGCGGTGTACCAGGATGTGCAATGATCTAGCGTAGCAATGACATAAAAAAACGGACAAGCCATGAAAACATCATGCTAGCTATCTTACGATCATTCAAAGCAATATGACAATAAATGCTCAAGTCATGTATATGACGATGATGGAAGTTGCATGACAATATATCTCGGAATGGCTTTGGAAATGCCATAATAGGTAGGTATGGTGGCTGTTTTGAGGAAGATATAAGGAGGCTTACGTGTGTTAGAGCGTATCGTATCACGGGGTTTGGATGCACCGGCGAAGTTTGCACCAACTCTCGAGGTGAGAAAGGGCAATGCACGGTACCGAAGAGGCTAGCAATGATGGAAGGGTGAGAGTGCGTATAATCCATGGACTCAACATTAGTCATAAAGAACTCACATACTTATTGCAAATGTCTAGAAGCTATCGAAACAAAGCATTATACGCATGCTCCTAGGGGGATAGATTGGTAGGAAAAGACCATCGCTCGTCCCCGACCGCCACTCATAAGGAAGACAAATAATAAATAAATCATGCTCCGACTTCATCACATAACGGTTCACCATACATGCATGCTACGGGAATCACAAACTTCAACACAAGTATTTCTTCAATCCACAATTTCCCACTAGCATGACTCTAATATCACCATCTTTATATCGCAAAACTATTGCAAGGAATCAAACATATCATATTCAGTGATCTACAAGTTTTATGTAGGATTTTATGACTAACTATGTGAATGACCAATTCCTGTCATCTCTCTAAATAGATATAAGTGAGGCAAGAGAGTTTAATTCTTTCTAAAAAAGATATGCCCACGCTCTAAAAAATATAGGTGAAGCAAAAGAGCATTCTATAAATGACGGTTTTCTATGTGTAGGGAAACATGCAATCCAAACTTCAAATGATATAAGTGAAACACATGAAGCATTCTATAAAGCCATACTCAAAAGATATAAGTGAAGTGAAAAGAGAATTCTATAAATCAACCATGGAGTATCTCATACCAGCATGGTGCATCAAAGAAAAGTGAAAACTAAATGCAAAATACGCTCCAAGATTTGCACATATCACATGAACGAAACGAAACCAAAAACATACCGATTCTTGTTGAAGAAAGATGGGATGCCTTCCGGGGCATCCCCAAGCTTAGACGCTTGAGTCTCCTTGAATATTTACTTGGGGTGCCTTGGGAATCCCCAAGCTTGAGCTCTTGCCTCTCCTCCTTCTCCTCATATCGAGACCTCCTCGATCTTTGATCACTTCATCCACACAAAACTCAACAGAAAGCTCGGTAAGATCCGTTAGTATAATAAAGCAAATCACTACTCTAAGTACTGTTGCAAACCAATTCATATTTTGTTTTTGCATTGCAGCTACTGAAATATAACTTTTCCATGGCTTAATCCACTGATAGAAATCGATAGTTTCATCAAAACAAGCAAACTATGCATCAAAAACAAAATCTGTCTTAAAAAGGACAGTCTGTAGTAATCTAAACATTCACCATACTTCTGGTACTCCAAAAATTCTGAAAAAATAGGAAAAATAAAGAATTTGTATAGAAAGACAGCGCAAAAATTTTCAGAACCGTTTGACGTTACAGTAAAAAAAATATGTAAAATCGCGCACTACAGGCAAAGTTTCTGTTTTGCACCACACAAACCAACAAGCAATGTAAACATCCTAAAGGCAAATCTTGGCACATTATTTTGTTTTTAAACTTTATAAAAGCACACAATCAGAAATAAATGACTCTCTAAAACTTCCGGGTTGTCTCCCTGGCAGCGCTTTCTTTAAAGCCATTAAGCTAGGCATATGGTGCTCAAGTAATGGATCCACCCGGATCCCAAGGTATATCAAAGTCAATTTTAATTAACAATGATTTGTGATTTAGTAGTGAGCACAAAGTAACATATATCATGCAACAACGAAGTCTAACTCTCTTCCTATCTATCGGCATGTCATAAAAGAACAATTCATGCACACATAGTAAAGGCCAATGCATAGTATAAACAATTTCTTGCAATTTTATCATATTGGAAACATGGAGAGGTGGAGATATAGTTCCTATATCATAGCAATTGCAAGTAGGAGTAGCAAGCACATGCATATTATATCTATCAAAATCATCATGTGTAGTAGTAAAACGCAACCCATCAATATAATCCTTAATAAGGGCAAACTTCTCTGATATAGTCTAGTCGGGAGAATTCAAAAAGATAATAGGACTATCATGCGTGGGTGCAATAGCAACAATTTCATGTTTAACATAAGGAACTATAGGAAGTTCATCTCCATAAGCATAATTCATATTGGCATCTTGGCCACAAGCATAGCAAGCATCATCAAAAAGGGATATTTCAAAAGAATCAACGGGATCATAACAATCATCATAGCATTCATCCTTCGGTAAATTCGAAGGGAAATTAAACAATGTATGGGATAAAGAGTTACTCTCATTAGATGGTGGGAACGGGTGTCACAACCGGTTTTTCAATAAAAATATTTATTGAGAGACCAATCCCTTTTACGGACCAGTAAAGAAGAATTTCTTTTCACTGGTAGACAATATCTTGGTCACAGAAGAAAATACCAGGAGTACTGAATATAATACAAGGTTGAGCGGAGACTGCCCAACAATTTATTACAAGCGCGCCGATAAAACATAACGGCGGATAGGGTGGCATAACTACTAACTCACGATAGAAGTGGTGGTGGAAATATCACCGCGATGTGGGTGACATGACTCCTGAAAACTAGCAACTCTTCGAGCGTCGGAGTGAGGCTCGAGGAGACTTATTGCGGGTGGCGGAAGCGTATATAATACAAGTGACCAATATCCAGGATCGCACGGGACTGACTGGGACTCCTCTAGGCGTCGGACTCACTATCAAACTCTTCATCCATGAGATCGCCTTCGTCAACATCTGGCCAAATCAACAAGCCAGGTGAGTACTATGAAAGTACTCGCAAGACAGTTCGGACATAAGATATAACAAATGTAAACATGATGCATATGAACAGATTAACAAGTGCACTCAGACATAGAGATAATAATGCAGGGGAAATAAAAGAGAAGTCGGGCGGTAGTCCTCCCGAAATCCCAAAATAAATACTGGGTGCCAAACGAGGGTCTGAATGACTCCTCGAGAGGAAAATGCAAGAATAACAATGCCGCAGTCGGGCGTCAAGACGACACCACATAAAGGGCTTATAATAGGAAATAAATGACAGTAGTCACGGGGACTAGTTCCGTTTACGGTGTTTTGGAAGAAACACATCTAACCAGTACACACCCATTCAACATTCCGAAGCCAGGAATCACCCTCGGCAACGTTCAAGAAAAACCTTGAAACGGGGAGGCTACAACCTCGCGTAGCATGGGATCAAATTTATATACGCGCGCTCTAAGGGGTGCCCCCCTCTCGGTCCTAACCGGAAACACCCATGCCCCCTGACCGGATGACTGGCTTTAATCCAGGGCCATGGAACCCTCATCCCGGCCCCTCTATTTGGTGTGTACACGGAAAGAGGTTACCAACTTACTAAACCGTATTCTGGCAGAAGACATGTGGTAGCACGGAAGGGGAAAGAACGATAACATGACTCCGTCCACGTTACCGTCGGAATTAATCGGATGACGTAAGGCTGGCATGCTACAACAGTACCACCTTACTGCCCTTCATGTCACCACATGACTAGGCCATCTCTCATCAGAGATCACAGAAGTTTCGGAACACACGGGTAGTTGCCTTACGTGCAACGAGATATCCACCGATGCTCATATGCCATGCACAACCTTTCAAGCAAACATGCAAAACACCTATCATATCAAAGGTACAAACATGCTTGCCTGGTTCGGAGAAGTCGGAGTCTAGCTCGGCGAAGTTCACGGCTCCGTCACCTCTTCCGGAACCTACGGTATAGCGAAAATGCATACTGACGTGAAAACCAACGCGTGCATAAAAGTTGTCTCAAAAATTTTCCAAATAAATCCTATAAAAAACTAGACAAAAAAATAAGACTGTCAGAAAAAGAATCACTCAAAAATCACTTTTTATTAAAAAGTTATAAGGGTTCGAATAGAAAATCCAGGGACTAATCTGTGATGAAACAGAAAAGAACCAGGGACTTAACTGAGAAAACAGAAAACGGTTCGAATAGAAACGCGCCAGCCCACAGGGAAAGCGTACTTTGCCCGAAGGCGCCAACAGAAAACGGTTCGCGGGAGAGAAAGAAGAGAGGCTGACGTGGGGGTCCCACATGTCAGGTTCAAATCTTCGCCGGCGCCCGAAGGCTGCGGTGGTCGCCGGCGTCGAACCACGGCGAGTTAGGGAGATCGGAGTGTACCAAGAGGTTCAGCGTGTCCTTCCGCGTCGATGGGTGGTGGACTTGGTCGTCGGAGAGCACCACGTCGACGGCGACACTTTCTCCGGCGGACGGCGGCTCGGGCGATGGTGGGGAACTCCGGTGGGTGCTGCAAACTCTGAATTGAAGCGCGGGTCAGGGGAGTGGATGCACTAGAGAGCTACTGGCAAGAGCTGGGGGTTAGGGATGCACGCACGGGAGTGAATCGAGCTGGATCCCGTGGCGGGTCGCGGCGGCCGGAGTTGAGGAAGAAGGCTCCCTCGGGGCTCTTCCAGTGGCTAGGCGGGGTGTTGGAGGTGTGCAGAGGTGGTGTGGGTTCGGGTGGAGCTCGGGGCCTCTATTTATAGGCGGCTCGAGGGGGTGGCCATGAACGGGATCGCTCCGGCGAGCAATTACGGCGAGGCAGTGGCTTGGCACGGAGTTTAAGTGGCCAGGCAGCATCAGTGAGGTGTACTGGTGCCGTTCCCCCGCTAATCCTGGTCGGTCTTGGCGTAATGGCGCCGGTCCACGGCGGGGTGGCCGTACGGGCACGGCGGCGGCAGAGAGTGCGCTCCGCGCCCAGCGGTTCACGACGAGGGTGGCAGCGCGCACTGGGGAGTGGAAGACCACGCGGCAGCCTCCGGTGGCTTGGGCGGCGCTGGACGGCGCCGTCTGCGCTGTGCCTCTCTCTGGCGGCCGCATAGCCGCCGCTGGCGTCGGTCACGGGGCGGCGCACCTCCTCCTGCTCGTCACCGACGCCCGCAACCTTCCAGGCGCTCGTGCGGTGCAGAGGACAAGGGGGAGGGGACAGGGAACACGGCGACGCTGGGGCACTGGTGAGATCGACAACAGACACTGAAGAAACGACAGTAGTTTCAGACACTGTTAACTGAACTTGACTGAACCTTATAGAAACAGTGTCCAGCAGGTGTTCGATGAAATGATTTGGCATCAAGAAATTTTTTCCTGGAGCTGGGACTTGGTGAGGTGACCTCTCAATGCACCCAGAGGCTGCCTGATTTTTCTCAGATTTTTTGGAGAAGGGTTTGAATGAATTTCATCAAATTTGGCAAATCTGGTCCAAACTTGCAGCAAGTGTAGTTTGAAAAAATTGAATTGAAGACCAGTGGATCTTCATTGATCTTGGTTGAGGGTTCAAAGGACTAGCTAGGGAAATTGGTTTGGGGGCAAAAATCAAAACAGAAAGGGTAGCTCCTTTGTAAATCTTCAAGAGCTAGAATAGAAGGCAGAAATTGTTTTTGATAAGAAATAAATGGAAATATTTATATGGAGAGGTTCAACTTGCTGGATTTGAAGTACATCATGATCCAAAGATGAGGAAAGGCTTATGAGAGAGGATTTGCACTTGTCATGGCAAGAGGGATTTTTTGAGAGTGGAGAGAAACATTCCAAAAGCCATAGGATTTATTTAAAAGAATTTTCAAAAGGAAAATCTCCCAAGTGAAAGGCATTTTGGTTTTGAGTCCAAATAAAACTCTTGCCAAAAAAATAATTTGAGAGGGAGGGTTCTTTTGAAGAAAAATTTAAATCACCTCCCTCAAGTCAAATAATTTTTTTGAAAAGTCCAAATAAAATTTTGGGTGTCACAACACCTACCCCCTTAGGAAAAATCTCGTCCTCGAGATTTCAGCTGATCCTCAAATAGATATGGATACTCTGCCCGGAGAAAATCTTCCCTTTCCCATGTAGCTTCATCCTCTGTGTGGTTGCTCCACTGAACTTTGAAAAAAATTGTCGTTTTCTGACGGGTCCTCCTTTCAGACTCTTCCAAAATCTTTACTGGCCGCTCTCCGTAGGTGAGGTCTGGTTGCACATCAATGACTTCATGGGATACATGTTTCTCCGGGTTACTTACACATTTTCTCAATTGTGAGACGTGGAACATGTCATGGACGTCTGACAGCTCCTTGGGTAGGTCTAGTTTGTAGGCTACTGTGCCTCTTCGTGCAACTATACAGAATGGTCCAATAAACCTTGGGGCTAGCTTCCCCTTAATTTTGAACCGTTGCAGACCTCTCATAGGAGACACTCGGAGATATACGAAATCACCGGGTTCAAAGCTGACCTCACGATGTTTTTGATCGTAATAGCTCTTCTATCGGCTTTGTGCTGTCTTGAGTCTGTCCTTGATCTGTTTAACTTTCTCCTCGGCCTCCTTGAGCATGTCTGGGCCGAAGATACGACTGTCATCTATCTCTGACCAATTCAGTGGGGTACGACACCTCCGTCCATACAATGCTTCAAAGGGTGCCATTTGTAAGCTGGCTTGGTAACTGTTGTTGTAAGCAAACTCGGCGTATGGCAAACTTTCTTCCCAACTGGATCCATAGGTGAGCACACAGGCTCTCAGCATGTCCTCCAGGATTTGGTTCACACGTTCCGTTTGTCCATCAGTCTGAGGGTGGTACGCTGTACTGAAAGCTAGTTGCGTGCCCAGAGCTTGTTGTAAGTGATCCCAGAATTTAGAGACAAATTGAGTGCCTCAGTCGGATATTATAGTCTTTGGGACTCCATGCAAACAAACTATACGGGAGAGATAAAGCTTGGCTAGCCTTTGTGTGGAGTAGGTTGTCTTTACGGGGATGAAATGGGCTACCTTGGTTAGCCTATCTGTGATGACCCATATGGCATCATTACCGCGTTGTGATCGAGGTAGTCCGACGATGAAGTCCATTCCTATTTCATCCCATTTCCACTCCGGTATCCTGTTTGGCTGGAGTAGCCCTGCTGGCTTTTGATGCTCGGCCTTGATGCGCTGACATGAATCGCAACAAGCAATAAATGCGGCTATATCCCTTTTCATACCGTGCCACCAAAATCTTTCCTGAATGTCTTTGTACATTTTGGTTCCTCCAGGGTGGATCGAGTATGGAGCGGTGTGGCTTTCGGTTAGGATTTGTTGCTTGAGTTCCTCAATGTTAGGTACGCAAAGTCTGTCTCCGTACCATAATATTCCTTCACTGTCTGTGACGAACTCTGAAGCCTTACCAAGGTTCATTTTCTTCTTTATACCTTCGATGCTGGGATGTCCCTGCTGAGCCTTCTTAATTTGTTCCACTAGGGTGGGTTGTATCTCCAGATTTGATACGGTGCCCTCAGAGACTAACACCATGTTGAGTCTAGCGAACTCTTGCTGAAACTCAGGCCTCAAGTTTTGTGGACTGTCGTTGTCCGGGCTGGGGTTCCGACTAAGGGCATCAGCCACTATATTTGCTTTCCCTGGATGGTAGTGAATGTCGACATCATAGTCCTTGACCAATTCCAACCAGCGTCGTTGGCGTAAATTTAGCTCTGGCTGTGTGAAAATATATTTAAGGCTCTTATGGTCCGTATATATTTCACAATGATTTCCCAACAGAAAGTGCCTCCACTCCTTGAGTGCATGGATGACCGCTGCTAGCTCCAAGTCATGAGTTGGATAATTTTCCTCATGTTTCCGCAGTTGCCTGGAGGCATACGCGACCACTTTGCCATCTTGCATCAGTACACATCCGAGGCCCTTTCGGGACGCGTCACAATATACTTCAAAGCTCTTGTGTATGTCTGGCACGGTTAAGACCGGTGCGGTTGTTAGTTTCTTCTTGAGTTCTTGGAAGCTTTTCTCGCATGCTTCCGTCCATTCAAACTTCTTGTCTTTCTTGAGCAACTGTGTCATTGGTTTTGCCACAGTGGAGAATCCTTCAATAAATCTTCTGTAATATCCGGCCATTCCTAGAAAACTCCGCACATCTGTCACGTTGGCGGGTGGTTTCCAGTCAAGTATGGCTTTGACTTTTTCTGGGTCTACGGCCACGCCTTCTTGGTTTAATATATGGCCTAGGAAACCAACTTGCCTTAGCCAAAATTCACACTTGCTAAATTTGGCGTACAACTGATGTTTCCTTAATTCTCCCAAAACAATTCTGAGATGCTCAGCATGCTCTTCTGGTGTCCTTGAGTAAACCAGAATATCGTCAATGAACACCACAACAAATTTGTCCATGAATTTCATGAACACTTTGTTCATGAGGTGGACGAAATATGCGGGGGCGTTCGTTAGTCCAAAAGGCATCACTGTGAACTCATATAATCCGTATCTGGAGGTAAATGCTGTCTTAGGGATATCTTCTGTCCGTACTTTCAATTGATGATATCCCGATCTCAAATCAATTTTTGAGAACACCTTGGCTTGTGCGAGCTGGTCAAACAAATCATTTATCCGTGGCATCGGATATTTGTTTTTGATGGTGACCATATTGAGAGCTCGATAGTCTATACACAGTCTCAGTGTCCCATCCTTTTTCTTGGCGAATAATACTGGCGAACCCCAAGGTGAGGAACTGGCTCGAATAAAACCTTTGTCCAGTAATTCCTTTATCTGTTTCTTCAATTCTACCAATTCTGAGGGTGCCATTCTATAAGGTTTCTTATAGATGGGAGCGGTGCCAGGTGCTAGTTCAATGCTGAATTCTATCTCTCGGTCTGGTGGCATGCCTGGTAGTTCTTCAGGAAATACGTCAGGAAACTCGCATACCACTGGAACTTTTCTCAGTTCTGAAATGTCCACTTTGTTCAATCTTGGTTGCTGTGACCTGGTCTTTCTTGAGCCGTAACCTTAATTGTCTTGCCGTGATGGTGCGTGAGGATCACGGTCCGATTGAAACAGTCAATAAATCCTTTGTTGGTGGTTAACCAGTCCATCCCTAAAATGACATCCAGTCCTTTATTTTCCAACACGATGAGATTAGCTTGGAACTTTAATCCTTCGAACTCAATGATCACTCCTTGGCAGTAACTCTGAGTGATCTGCTTATTCCCGGGGGACTTGATGATCATAGATTCTCCCAAGGGAAGCATCGGAAAACCATGTTGCAAAACAAAACTCTTCAAAACGAACGAATGGGAAGCTCCAGAATCAAACAAAACCGTGGCAGGTACTGTGTTGACAGGGAACGTACCGAGCATGATGTCTGGGGCATTCTGCGCTTCTTCCTTGGTCACATGGTTCAGGAGACCCTTCCTGTGGTTGTTGTTGGGATTGAAGTTGTTGCGCTTGGGTGCTGGATTATTCCCACCATTGTTCGGCTTGGGGGCCGAGTTCCTTGGTTTGGGCACTGTTTAGCATAGTGCCCTTCTTCACCACAAGCATAGCAAGTGACCCCTGGATGGTATGTGAAGTCCTTGTCCCTGGAATGAAACTGTCTGGTTGGCCTTACAGCAGTAGTCGTGGATTTCCTTGCTTCAGTCCTCTGAGCATCAGTCTTGCTTCGGTTGTTGCGAGCAAGGGTCGTCTTATCCCGCTTTCGCTTACGGATATCTTCCAGACTACGGCGCTCATTCTCCAAGGTAATGGCCTTGTCAACCAGAGTTTTAAAATCCGGGAAAGTGTGTACAACCAGTTGGCATCTTAGTGCCGGTGCCAGGCCGTCCAAGAATTTTTCCATCCTCTTGTTCTCTGTCATGTGCTCGTCGTAGGCATAACGAGATAGCTGGGTAAACTGACCGTTGTATTCTGTCACTGACATGCCTCTTTGCTTGAGGTCATCAAATTCTCTCTTCTTGATTTTTATGATGCTCCTGGGGATGTGTGCCCCACGAAAGCCTTCCTTGAACTCTTCCCAGGTGATGTTGTGTTCACTGGGATGCATGTGTAGGAAGTTTTCCCACCATGCTGCAGCTGCTCCAGTAAGGTAGTGTGGTGCATAAAGCACCTTCTCATGATCTGAACACTGAGCAATAATCAGCTTCCTTTCGATGTCACGAAGCCAATCATCGGCTTCAAGTGGCCTATCAGTGTGAGCAAACGTTGGAGGGCGTGTCTTCTGTAATTCAGACAACTTGGAGTGTGGTTGATAGGGCTCACGGTGGTTTCCCATATTGATGACGTGATTCATCATCTCTTGGTGCTGTTGCTGGATTTGTTCGAACAGACGGCATACTTGAGACAGGGCTGCTTCGCTGTCCTGTTGACTGGACTGTCCCTGAGTGAAGTTGTTGCTAGTCTGTGTCCCATAAACTTCTTCTGGCTGATTGGGCATGGAACGAGTCCACGGACGAGACATTTTTCCAGTCTGGGGTATTATTTTGCAAAATTCATGAGAAGAACTGTGTGGCACAAGGAAAATCTTGCAAAGGTAAAAATTTAAAAGACCTCAAGATTTTTCAAGAAAACATAAACGATTGCGCACGGAGAAGGACCGCTTAGCATATATCTTACACGTGAAAAGCAAACACACGATACAGCACTCAAGATGTGCGTACACATTCCTGACATGTTATTTAGACTAGCATACTCCTCCGGAATGCAGCGAACACACTACTACAAACTAACGTACAGATAAAACACATCATACAAGCAGACATAACGCGAGGCTACTCGGCGCTCTCAGTCGGAGATGGTGACGATGTCCTTTCCCTTGCCGAGGGCAAGACTCAGCGGTGCAGGAGATTCAACCTCCACCTCCTCTCTAGCAGGCTCCAGGTGCGTAGCACTACGCTGAGGTGATGGCGCGGGAGCGACGGGCGGCAGTGCGGGTGCGGCAGGCGGTGCAGCTCTGACTGGAGTAGGAGCGATGACTCGGTCGAACTCCTTAGTGGTAGGCAGACGGCGAGCAGTGGCCAGAATGGCCGTGCATAAGACGCTGAGGACGAGACGAATGTCAGAGGTGGTGCCGTGTGGAGAAGCTCCTTCCTGCTGGCAGGACCGCCCCGAACTAAGTCCATGCGGGCAGCCACAAGATCGTCCACGAGGTTGTCGAAAGATTCCTCCAGAGCCTTGAGGTACTCAACGACCATCTCGATGGCTTCATCTCGCTCTCCCCGATGGCAGGCGAATGCATAGTGACATGTATATGGCACATGGCATGGGAGGTAGCGGTAGCGACGAGTCTTCATCATAGGAAGAATGTCCCGAAGGCGAGCTATCGCCTCACGGGCAGCCATCTGCATGGCATGCCTCTCCGTAGGCATGGCCCTTCCCACAAAACGGAAGTGGCGAGATGCAGAACGTCCTCCCTTGAATTGCACCACGGCCTGGTGCATAGACACGTCGTCGCTGAGCTTGTGCTGGTAAAGCGTGAACTCCGGACGAGTCGCTGGCCCGATCGCGAGCTTGGTGATGGAGACGAGGAGTTTGACAAACCCCTCGGGCACGTTCGTGAACACTCGAGTCTCGCAGTTGCTGCCAGCCATCTACAAAAGTAGGCAAAAATTCTGAGTAGTCATGTCATAAATTTATGATGACCAACAGAAAATAGCTACATTTGCAAAAATGCTGAAAAAGCACAAAGACGCTAATAACCGATTAGCGATCGCACCTAGTGGCTTCCTACAGTCAGCCTGGCTCTGGTACCAAGCTTGTCACGACCGGTTTTTAATAAAAATATTTATTGAGAGACCAATCCCTTTTACGGACCAGTAAAGAAGAATTCCTTTTCACTGGTAGACAATATCTTGGTCACAGAAGAAAATACCAGGAGTACTGAATATAATACAAGGTTGAGCGGAGACTGCCCAACAATTTAGTACAAGCGCGCCGATAAAACATAACGGCGGATAGGGTGGCATAACTACTAACTCACGATAGAAGTGGTGGTGGAAATATCACCGCGATGTGGGTGATATGACTCCTGAAAACTAACAACTCTTCGAGCGTCGGAGTGAGGCTCGAGGAGACTTATTGAGGGTGGCGGAAGCGTATATAATACAAGTGACCAATATCCAGGATCGCACGGGACTGACTGGGACTCCTCTAGGCGTCGGACTCACTATCAAACTCTTCATCCATGAGATCGCCTTCGTCAACATCTGGCCAAATCGACAAGCCAGGTGAGTACTATGAAAGTACTCGCAAGACAGTTCGGACATAAGATATAACAAATGTAAACATGATGCATATGAACAGATTAACAAGTGCACTCAGACATAGAGATAATAATGCAGGGGAAATAAAAGAGAAGTCGGGCGGTAGTCCTCCCGAAATCCCAAAATAAATACTGGGTGCCAAACGAGGGTCTGAATGACTCCTCGAGAGGAAAATGCAAGAATAACAATGCCGCAGTCGGGCGTCAAGGCGACACCACATAAAGGGCTTATAATAGGAAATAAATGACAGTGCGTGCCACAGTCGGACGTCTGGGCGACATCACATAAAGGGCTTATATTGAAAGTAAAAGACACACATGCCACAGTCGGACGTCTGAGCGACATCACATAAAGGGCTTATATTGAAAGTAAAAGACACACATGCCACAGTCGGACGTCTGAGCGACATCACATAAAGGGCTTATATTGAAAGTAAAATGACAAACATGCCACAGTCGGACGTCTGAGCGACATCACATAACGGGCTTATATTTTATAGCTTGATATCTCAGTAGCTCAAGAATTCAAACACTGCAAGGGCATAATCAGATATGAAATAAACAACAGGGTTAGTCCAACCATGGAATAACGTTCAACCAATATACCAATCAAGCTTATTTACCAGGGAGAGAGTATACCATGAGGATTTGACACAGACATGCATACACTGCTCACGTTACTTGACCATGGATACGATGACTCGGAAGGATTTGACTCTGCAGAGTTTGTACTTTAACCACAGCCAACGGATTTCAGTAGTCATGGGGACTAGTTCCGTTTACGGTGTTTTGGAAGAAACACATCTAACCAGTACACACCCATTCAACATTCCGAAGCCAGGAATCACCCTCGGCAACGTTCAAGAAAAACCTTGAGACAGAGAGGCTACAACCTCGCGTAGCATGGGATCAAATTTATATACGCGCGCTCTAAGGGGTGCCCCCCTCTCGGTCCCAACCGGAAACACCCATGCCCCCTGACCGGATGACTGGCTTTAATCCAGGGCCATGGAACCCTCATTCCGGCCCCTCTATTTGGTGTGTACACGGAAAGAGGTTACCAACTTACTAAACCGCATTCTGGCAGAAAACATGTGGTAGCACGGAAGGGGAAGAACGATAACGTGACTCCGTCCACGTTAACGTCGGAATTTATCGGATGACGTAAGGCTGGCATGCTACAACAGTACCACCTTACTGCCCTTCATGTCACCACATGACTAGGCCATCTCTCATCAGAGATCATAGTAACTTCGGAACACACGGGTAGTTGCCTTACATGCAACGAGATACTCACCGATGCTCATATGCCATGCACAACCTTTCAAGCAAACATGCAAAACACCTATCATATCAAAGGTACAAACATGCTTGCCTGGTTCGGAGAAGTCGGAGTCTAGCTCGGCGAAGTTCGCGGCTCCGTCACCTCTTCCGGAACCTACGGTATAGCGAAAATGCATACTAACGTGAAAACCAACGCGTGCATAAAAGTTGTCTCAAAATTTTTCCAAATAAATCCTATAAAAAACTAGACAAAAATATAAGACTGTTAGAAAAAGAATCACTCAAAAATCACTTTTTATTAAAAAGTTATAAGGGTTTCAGTCCAGGGACTAATCTGTGATGAAACAGAAAAGAACCAGGGACTTAACTGAGAAAACAGAAAACGGTTCGAAGAGAAACGCGCCAGCCCACAGAGAAAACGTACTTGCCCGAAGGCGCCAACAGAAAACGGTTCGCGGGAGAGAAAGAAGAGAGGCTGACGTGGGGGTCCCACATGTCAGGTTCAAATCCTCGCCGGCGCCCGAAGGCTGCGGTGGTCGCCGGCGTCGAACCACGGCGAGTTAGGGAGATCGGAGTGTACCAAGAGGTTCAGCGTGTCCTTCCGCGTCGATGGGTGGTGGACTTGGTCGTCGGAGAGCACCACGTCGACGGCGACACTTTCTCCGGCGGACGGCGGCTCGGGCGATGGTGGGGAACTCCGGTGGGTGCTGCAAACTCCGAATTGAAGCGCGGGTCAGGGGAGTGGATGCACTAGAGAGCTACTGGCAAGAGCTGGGGGTAGGGATGCACGCACGGGAGTGAATCGAGCTGGATCCCGTGGCGGGTCGCGGCGGCCGGAGTTGAGGAAGAAGGCTCCCTCGGGGCTCTTCCAGTGGCTAGGCGGGGTGTTGGAGGTGTGCAGAGGTGGTGTGGGTTCGGGGTGGAGCTCGGGGCCTCTATTTATAGGCGGCTCGAGGGGGTGGCCGTGAACGGGATCGCTCTGGTGAGCAATTACGGCGAGGCAGTGGCTTGGCACGGAGTTTAAGTGGCCAGGCAGCATCAGTGAGGTGTACTGGTGCCGTTCCCCCGCTAATCCTGGTCGGTCTTGGCGTAATGGCGCCGGTCCACGGCGGGGTGGCCGTACGGGCACGGCGGCGGCAGAGAGCGCGCTCCGTGCCCAGCGGTTCACGACGAGGGTGGCAGCGCGCACTGGGGAGTGGAAGACCACGCGGCGGCCTCCGGTGGCTTGGGCGGCGCTGGACGGTGCCGTCTGCGCTGCGCCTCTCTCTGGCGGCCGCAAAGCCGCCGCTGGCGTCGGTCACGGGGCGGCGCACCTCCTCCTGCTCGTCGCCGACGCCCGCAACCTTCCAGGCGCTCGTGCGGTGCAGAGGACAAGGGGGAGGGGACAGGGAACACGGCGACGCCGGGGCACTGGTGAGATCGACAACAGACACTGAAGAAACGACAGTAGTTTCAGACACTGTTAACTGAACTTGACTGAACCTTATAGAAACAGTGTCCAGCAGGTGTTCGATGAAATGATTTGGCATCAAGAAAAATTTTCCTGGAGCTGGGACTTGGTGAGGTGACCTCTCAATGCACCCAGAGGCTGCCTGATTTTTCTTAGATTTTTAGGAGAAGGGTTTGAATGAATTTCATCAATTTGGCAAATCTGGTCCAAACTTGCAGCAAGTGTAGTTTGAAAAATTTGAATTGAAGACCAGTGGATCTTCATTGATCTTGGTTGAGGGTTCAAAGGACTAGTTAGGGAAATTGGTTTGGGGGCAAAAATCAAAACAGAAAGGGTAGCTCCTTTGTAAATCTTCAAGAGCTAGAATAGAAGGCAGAAATTGTTTTTGATAAGAAATAAATGGAAATATTTATATGGAGAGGTTCAACTTGCTGGATTTGAAGTACATCATGATCCAAAGATGAGGAAAGGCTTATGAGAGAGGATTTGCACCTGTCATGGCAAGAGGGATTTTTTGAGAGTGGAGAGAAACATTCCAAAAGCCATAGGATTTATTTAAAAGAATTTTCAAAAGGAAAATCTCCCAAGTGAAAGGCATTTTGGTTTTGAGTCCAAATAAAACTCTTGCCAAAAAAAATTGAGAGGGAGGGTTCTTTTGAAGAAAAATTTAAATCACCTCCCTCAAGTCAAATAAATTTTTTGAAAAGTCCAAATAAAATTTTGGGTGTCACAACGGGTGATCAATCCACTCTTCCTCCTTTTCTTCTTCGCTCTCCTCCTCATCTTTTTGATCCAATGAGCTCACAATGTCATTAATTTCTTCTTCCATAGACTCCTGCAAAATATTAGTCTCTTCTTGGACAGTGGAGACTTTCTCAGTAAATTCATCAATATCATAATTAAATTTATAATTCTCATAGCAATATTTAAGGATAGCTGAATTTTCAGGTCTATAAACCGAATCATCAAAATCTTCAAACTCTTTAAACAAAGATTCAATTTCACATGCACCCTTAAAAGCAACAAATTCTTCTATCCGTTCCACATCATAGTAATCATATATACCATTAGCATAAGAAGCTAAGGTTTTATTGTCATTAAATTTGCATGAAAAGGGAAGGTGTGGAGCCTTCATCCTAGAGCAACAAGTATAATCATGTCTCAAGCATAGATCCCGAGCATACCAACGCAACATATAAATTTGATCCCATAATAGTTTCCCTTTTTGAGTCAAGCGATAATCCCTAAAGTATTCACGTTGATCCAACGTGTCTCCCATTATATAATTGAATGGGGTTTTCTCAGGATTATTAAAGTAGTGCATAATATTTTTCACACATAATGAGCATCGAGGGTTTTAGGAGATTCCCCATCTCCATGAGTAGCAAGTAAACCTAATTTTTTGGTATTTCATGTTCCATATCCATAACTAAAGATAGAGAACAACTTAGAACAACAAATAAAAACTACTTAGTGATAAAGCAAACAAGCACACACGAGAATATTCACCCCACGCTATAACTCCCCGGCAACGGTGCCAGAAAAGGTCTTGATAACCCACAAGTATAGGGGATCAATTGTAGCCTCTTTCGATAAGTAAGAGTGTCGAACCCAACGAGGAGCTAAAGGTAGAACAAAGATTCCCTCAAGTTTTATCGACCACCGATACAACTCTACGCACGCTTGACGTTCGCTTTACCTAGAACAAGTATAAAACTAGAAGTACTTTGTAGGTGTAACAGGATAGGTTTGCAACAATATAAAGAGCACGTAAATAAAAACTAGGGGCTGTTTAGATAAAGAAGCAATAAAGTTAGTATAGCGAGTGTGGAAAAGTGGTGGTAGGAGTTGCGAAATTGTCCCTAAGCAATTGACTACTTTACTAGACCGATAGCAAGTTTTATGTGGGAAAGGCCACTGCTAGCATCTAATCCCTGACTTGGAATTCTATGCACTTATGATTGGAACTATTAGCAAGCATCCGCAACTACTAACGTTCATTAAGGTAAAACCCAACCACAGCATTAAGATATATTGGTCCCCCTTCAATCCCGTATGCATCAATTACTATGCTATGTTGAAGCTTCTGTCACTCTTGCCCTCCAATACATAGTCCTATCAACAAACAACTAACACTATGGTGTGATCCACGCGCGCGCTCATATGATGGGCACCAAAGGACAGTAACATAACCACAAGCAAATTAAACCAATCATAGCAATTCACCAATTACCGATAGGACAACGAAAATCTACTCAGACATCATAGGATGGCAACACATCATTGGATAATAATATGAAGCATAAAGCACCATGTTCAAGTAGAGGGTGCAGCGGGTTGTGGGAGAGTGGACCGCTGTAGATAAATGGAGGAAGGTGATGAAGATGTTGGTGAAGATGACGGAGGTGTTGGTGTAGATTGCGGTGACGATGATGGCCCCGGCGGCGTTCCGGCGCCACCGGGAGAGAGGGGGAGAGGGCCCCCTTCTTCTTCTTCATCTTCCTTGACCTTCTCCCTAGATGGGAGAAGGGTTTCCCCTCTGTTCCTTGGCTTCCATGGTGGCCGAGGGGTGAGAGCCCCTCCGAGATTGGATATGTCTCTCTATCTCTCTCTGTTTCTGCGTTCCCTGATTCTGCCCTTTCACCGTTTCTTATATTCCCGGAGATCCGTAACTCCGATTGGGCTGAAATTTGGACATGATTTTTATCTGGATATTGGCTTTCTTGCGGCGAAAGAAGGGCACCAACCGCCTTACGGGGTGGCCACGAGGGTCAGGGGCGCGCCTCCCTGCCTCGTGGCCCCTCGAGCATCGTCTCGCCTTGATTCTTCTTCTAAAAATCACATATATTGCAAAAAAATCTCCGTAAGTTTTTATCCCGTTTGGACTCCGTTTGATATGGATTTTCTGCGAAACAAAAACATGCTACAAACAGGAACTGGTACTGGGCACTGCATCAATATGTTAGTCCCAAAAATAGTATAAAAGTTGCCAAAAGTATATGAAAGTTGTATAATATTGGCATGGAACAATAAAAAATTATAGATACGACAGAGACGTATTAGGAGGCATTGGCGAGAGGCATGACAATAGACCCAGTTAGGACCCCCCCCCATAAGGCAAGTGTGGTTGCACTGGTCAGCTCGATTTGGTGGCACCATGACTCAGCCAACAGTTGTTCAAGTTAAATTAAAGTCTGGTTAAACTTGAATGCGATAAGCCGAGCCATAATAAAATAACATGATGCAACTATAATGCATGAGGACGATATCAACATGAGCATGGGTTGCAACATAATCGTCAAGCATATCAACAACAATAAATCATATCTCCGAATGGGCATGATATACTGACGAGCATGAATATCACAAGTATAAAACTACTCATAGCATAACATGACGACTAGCATCAACAATAAATACCAAGCAAGAACATATCAATAATACTACCAAGTAAGCATGTAACCAACTAGATGCAATAGAACATGCATAACAATGGTACTGGATAGCAGACGATAAGCATGCATCAGAGCGAACATCACTACCACCAGCATGTACTACTACTACTACTACTACTACCAATCAAGGTATACGAAAGTAATACTAGCAAGAATACATGATAACCAGGTGCATCCGAACACGTCATGAAGATGGACATGAAACTATAAGCATTACCAAAACGCCGATAACAGTTGCAGACAAACAATCACTTATTAAATGTTCAAGTAGAAAACCATGGCTACTGCATGTCAATCATGCAAGTGGTTGTCGTAGCTTGCCTGGGGGTGAAGGGTACACTGGGGAGAAGTGCGGAAAGCTCGCGGAAAGAATCGCCGGAAAGGGTTCTCCCTCAGAGGGAGCTGATTAGGGGCAAGGGTATAAAGGACATTTTCAGAATGTGAACACATCATGAAAATGATATGAACAGAATGGGCTCGACGAGACGAAGATGTGGGCGTTGGAATCACCTCAATCGGAGTTATGAACAAAAAGATACGACCGTTCGTTCGTTAGGCAGAAAACAAATAAAAAAGTATTCTTTTCTACGGCTAACGAGTGAACGTTCACAATTTAAAGAGTTTGACCGGCGGCTGAAAAACAGAAAGCGCATTTCTCAGATTATGTCTTCAGAACAGGGAAAACGTATTTCGGCTAATAGAAGAGGCAGAATACGCTTACTTCACTTGAAAACGTACTCTTGGAAGTACGCTTCCGCTTAAGCGCTTGGGCCCGGGGTGAAGGAAATACGCCCTAGAGGCAATAATAAAGTTGTTTTTTTATTTCCTTATATCATGATAAATGTTTATTATTCATACTAGAATTGTATTGATCGGAAACTTAGTACATGTGTGAATACCTAGACAAACAGAGTGTCCCCAGTATGCCTCTACTTGACTAGCTCATTAATCAAAGATGGTTAAGTTTCCTGACCATAGACATGTGTTGTCATTTGATGAACGGGGTCACGGGAATGATGTGATGGACAAGACCCATCCGTTAGCTTAGCATAAATGATCGTTTTATGCCTCTACTTGACTAGCTCGTTAATCAAAGATGGTTAAGTTTCCTGACCATAGACATGTGTTGTCATTTGATGAACGGGATCACGGGAATGATGTGATGGACAAGACCCATCCGTTAGCTTAGCATAAATGATCGTTTAGTTTTATTTCTATTGCTTTCATCATGACTTATACATGTTCCTCTGACTATGAGATTATGCAACTCCCGAATACCGGAGGAACACCTTGTGTGCCATCAAACATCACAACGTAACTAGGTGATTATAAATATGCTCTACAGGTGTCTCCGATGGTGTTTGTTGAGTTGGCATAGATCGAGATTAGGATTTGTCACTCCGTGTATCGGAGATGTATCTCTGGGCCCTCTCGGTAATGCACATCACTATAAGCCTTGCAAGCAATGTGACTAATGAGTTAGTTACGGGATGATGCATTACGAAACGAGTAAAGAGACTTGCCGATAACAAGATTGAACTAGGTATGATGGTACCGACGATCCAATCTCGGGCAAGTAACATACCGATGACAAAGGAAACAACGTATGTTGTTATGCGGTCTGACCGATAAAGATCTTCATAGAATATGTAGGAGCCAATATGAGCATCCAGGTTCCGCTATTGGTTATTGACCGGATATGTGTCTCGGTCATGTCTACATAGTTCTCGAACCCGTAGGGTCCGCACGCTTAACGTTTGATGACGATTTGTATTATGAGTTATGTGATTTGATGACCGAAGTTTATTCGGAGTCTCGGATGAGATCACGGACATGATGAGGAGTCTCGAAATGGTCGAGAGGTAAAGATCGATATATTGGAAGGTTATATTCGGACACCGAAATGGTTCCGAAGTGTTTCGGGTATTTTTCGAAGTATCGGGAGGCTATCGGAACCCCCCGAGGAAGTAGTGGGCCTTAATGGGCTTTAGTGGAAAGGAGAGAAGGGCCTCGAAGGGTGGTCGCGCCCCCCATGGCTGGTCTGAATTGGACTAGGAGGGGGTGGCCCCCCCCTCTTTCCTTCTCCCCTCTTCCTCCTTCCCTCTCTCTCCCTCTTGGAAAAAGGAAGGGGACTCGAACTAGGATTGGGAATCCTAGTTGGACTCCCCTATGGCGCGCCTCCTCCCTGGCCGCCGGCCTCCTCCTCCCTCCTTTATATATGGGGGCAGGGGGCCACCCCAATACACACCAAGTCTTCTCTTAGCTGTGTGCGGTGCCCCCCTCCACAGTCACACACCTCGGTCATATCGTCGTAGTGCTTAGGCGAAGCCCTGCGCCGGTAACTTCATAATCACCATCGACATGCCGTCGTGCTAACGGAACTCTCCTCATCCTCAACTGGATCAAGAGCTCGCGGGACGTCATCGAGATGAACGTGTGCTGAACACGGAGGTGCCGTACGTTCGGTGCTAGGATCGGTTGGATCGCGAAGACGTTCGACTACATCAACTGCGTTACTAAACTCTTCCACTTTCGGTCTACGAGGGTACATGGACACACTCTCCCCTCTCGTTGCTATGCATCACCTAGATAGATCTTGCGTGGCCATAGGAATTTTTTCGAAATACTACATTCCCTAACAGTGGCATCCGAGCCAGGTCTATGCGTAGATGTTATATGCACGAGTAGAACACAAAGAGTTGTGGGCGATAATAGCCATACTGCTTACCAACAACGTCTTACTTTGATTTGGCGGTATTGTTGGATGAAGCAGCCCGGACTGACATTACATGACCGCGTTCATGAGACTGGTTATACCGACGTGCTTTGCACACATGTGGCTAGCGGGTGTCTGTTTCTCCAACTTTAGTTGAATCGAGTTTGACTACGCCCGGTCCTTGTTGAAGGTTAAAACAACACACTTGACGAAAAATCGTTGTGGTTTTGATGCGTAGGTAAGAACGGTTCTTTCTAGAAGCCCGTACCAGCCACGTAAAACTTGCAACAACAAAGTAGAGGACGTGTAACTTGTTTTTGCAGGGCATGTTGTGATGTGATATGGTCAAGACGTGATGTAAATTATTGTATGAGATGATCATGTTTTGTAAAAGTTATCGGCAACTGGCAGGAGCCTTATGGTTGTCACTTTATTGTATGAAATGCAATCGCCATGTAATTTCTTTACTTTATCACTAAGCGATAGCGATAGTCGTGGAAGCAATAGTTGGCGAGACGACAATGATGCTACGATGGAGATCATGGTGTCAAGCCGGTGACGATGGAGATCATGACGGTGCTTTGGAGATGGAGATCAAAGGCACAAGATGATGATCGCCATATCATGTCAAATATTTTGATTGCATGTGATGTTTATCCTTTATGCATCTTATTTTGCTTAGTAGGGCGGTAACATTATAAGATGATCCCTCACTAAATTTCAAGATATAAGTGTTCTCCCTAAGTATGCACCGTTGCTACAGTTCATCGTGCCAAGACACCACGTGATGATCGGGTGTGATAAGCTCTACGTTCACATACAACGGGTGCAAGCCAGTTTTGCACGTGCAGAATAATCGGGTTAAACTTGACGAGCCTAGCATATGCAGATATGGCCTCAAAACACTGAGACTGAAAGGTTGAACGTGAATCATATAGTAGATATGATCAACATAGTGATGTTCACCATTGAAAAGTACTCCATCTCATGTGATGATCGGACATGGTTTAGTTGATTTGGATCACGTGATCATTTAGATGACTAGAGGGATGTCTATCTAAGTGGGAGTTCTTAAGTAATATGATTAATTAAACTTTAATTTATCATGAACTTAGTACCTGATAGTATTTTGCATGTCTATGTTGTTGTAGATCAATGGCCCGTGCTACCGTTCCCTTGAATTTTAATGCGTTCCTAGAGAAAGCTAAGTTGAAAGATGATGGTAGCAACTACACGGACTGGGTCCGTAACTTGAGGATTATCCTCATTGCTGCATAGAAGAATTACGTCCTGGAAGCACCGCTAGGTGCAAGACCCGCTGCAGGAGCAACTCCGGACATTGTGAACGTCTGGTAGAGGAAAGTTGATGACTACTCGATAGTTCAGTCCCATGCTTTACGGCTTAGAATCGGGACTTCAAAGACGTTTTGAACGTCAAGGAGCATATGAGATGTTCCAGGAGTTGAAGTTAATATTTCAAGCAAATGCCCGAATTGAGAGATATGAAGTCTCCAATAAGTTCTACAACTGCAAAATGGAGGAGAATAGTTTTGTCAGTGAACACATACTCAGAATGTCTGGGTACCATAACCACTTGACTCAACTGGGAGTTAATCTCCCTTATGATAGTTTCATTGACAGAGTTCTTCAATCACCGCCACCAAGCTACAAAAGCTTTGTGATGAACTATAATATGCAAGGGATGGATAAGACAATTCGCGAGCTCTTCGCGATGCTAAAGACTGCGGAGGTAGAAATCAAGAAGGAGCATCAAGTGTTGATGGTTAACAAGACCACTAGTTTCAAGAAAAAGGGCAAAGGGAAGAAGGGGAACTTCAAGAAGAACGACAAGCAAGTTGCTGCTCAAGTGAAGAAACCCAAGTCTGGACCTAAGCCTGAGACTGAGTGCTTCTACTGCAAAGGGACTGGTCACTGGAAGCGGAACTGCCCCAAGTATTTGGCGGATAAAAAGGATGGCAAAGTGAAAGGTATATTTGATATACATGTTATTTATGTGTACCTTACTAATGCTCGTAGTAGCACCTGGGTATTTGATACTGGTTCTATTGCTCATATTTGCAACTCGAAACAGGGGCTACAGATTAAGCGAAGATTAGCTAAGGACGAGGTGATGATGCGTGTGGGAAATGGTTCCAAAGTCAATGTGATCATCGCCGGCACGCTACCTCTACATCTACCATCGGGATGTGACGCCCGGATAATTACGCTACAGTAATCCTCTACTAATGATGCCACATCACCTCGGTTACTGTTCAAAACCGATTCAAAAATTCAAATTTAAAATCAAGGCAAACAAGGTTTCAAACAATAAAACTAAAATGTTCGAGGAGTTGCAAAAATTCACTAAGTAATTATCATAAAGAAACAACATCTTTTGAAATATTTAAATTTCCTTGAAATAATAAAACAGGACCAGACAGTACCATTTTGGCCCATTTAAATGTAAACATGACTTGAATAAATTCAAATAGCCCCCAAACTTTTTGTGGTAGCCCAAGGTATTACCTTGTATTTGTGTGTCACTCTTCACCATTTACAAAAATGATTTGGTGACTCTACTTAATGCCAAACCATAGACAAAATAAGAAACAGAAAAATAAAAGTAAAGGAAAAGTAAAGGGCAAAGCCTAGTGTGCTACTAGGGCCATACGAACCTACAGTGCAGCCCAGCCCATCCCGTAGCGATTCCCTACCTCCTGTTCACGGGAGGGGGATCGTGGCTCACATCCGCGCCTCCAACGTTAGTTCGAAGCTCTTTTCCCCTCACATTAGGGTTTTGGTTCCTCTCGGCGGCGGCGATAGATCGCGCCACTGTAGAGTCCCTCGCTCCCCTCTCCTTCCCGCCGACGCTAGGGGCTCTACGGGTCGCCTCGACTGGCGGGGGCGAGGGTGTTAGGGACCATACCGCCCGCGGAAACAAAACCCTTGGGCAAGGGAAGATGGAGAAAGCTGCTTCAGGATCGGGCAACGGCATGACGGATCTAGAAGCAATGATGGACGAGCTGGGTCTAAAGGAGGACGAACTCCAGGATGTGGTGATCGAGGAAGACGAGCTGCCAGTTGAGGCGACCCGTTGGATGGCCATCGCTAGGGTTCATACTGAGAAGACCTACAGCCAATATTGGTTTTACAGGAATATGCGGGTGGCTTGGGACTTGGCAAAAGAGGTGAAGATCAGGTCGCTTGAAGACAACTTGTACACAATGCAATTTGAGTGCTTAGGTGACTGGGAGCGCGTAATGGAGGATGGACCATGGAGTTTCAAGGGCAAAGCAGTGGTTCTGGAGGTGTACGACGGGTTCACAAAACCGTCGACTATTGAGCTAAACAAGATTGACATGTGGATTCAGATTCACGATTTCCCGGATGGTTTTTTCTCTAAAATTAAGGCCCTAGCGTCAACAGTGGGAGAAGTCATCTATGCTGAGCCTCGATCCCAAGATTTCGAGGGCAACTTTGCACGGGTGCGTGTGAAGGTTGATGTTACAAAGCCTCTCAAGAATGCTATTTCATTGGTGGTGAAGAAGAAAGATGCTGCATAGGGAGATATACAGGGTGTAGTATGAACGTCTCCCTGACTGGTGCGCCATCTGCGGATACATGGGTCACCTATTCAAGGAGTGTGGAGATGGAGTTCACGATCCAAAGACATTGGTTTTTAAAGACCTGAAAGCGTCATGGTTTAAGGGCCCGGGTAGTGGCCCTGGAGAAGGAAGAGGCAATGGTGACGGCAACGGAAATAGGACTGGCCGAGGAGGTGGACGTGGTGCTAGCCGTGCGGGGAGAGGAAGGGGTTGTGCAACCGACCTTAATATGTCAACCACCAGAGAGAAGGATGGTATGCAGGAGAGGGACACAGATATGGAGGAGGGAGATAGAAACAGGAAGAGGGGGGCTGTAGCGGCGGATCCATATGTTCTGCTGCTGCCAGCACCTTTGGACAACTCAAATAACTTTGCTGCATCGCCATCCACCGAAATCCCACCGAGTCCGTCGTCCAAGCAGGAGGCAAAGAGGAACAAGACCAACACCATAACCAGTGAAAAACAGCGGCAAGAACACGGCTATGAGCAAGAACAATGATGCGCGTTTGGCGGGCCTCCCAGTGGGGTCGCGCCTAGCGCAATGAGTCTACTCTGTTGGAACTACCGTGGGGCTGGCAAACCCGCGGCAGTTCAAGAGCTTCATGAACTAACGAAGCAATATGCCCCCTCTGTATTATGCATTCTTGAGACTTAGATAGAGGGATCCAAAGTTGAGAACATGGCTGGTTCTTTAGGTTTCAATAAAAGTTACACTGTTAGTAGTTCGGGAAGGAGTGGTGGTCTAGGAATTTTCTGGAATGATGAAATAAAGCTTGAAGTTGTTGGTTATTCTTAGTATCACATTGATGCAATTATTGATGAACTTGTTGACGTTAAAACGAGGGTGACTTTTGTCTATGGGGAAGCACAGGTCAGTGAAAGATACAAAACCTGGGATATGCTTAGGGGAATTGTTGGCACAAATGATATACCCTGGCTAGTCCTAGGCGACTTCAATGAGGTGTTGCACGCTCACGAACATGATGGAGTAGGGAATAGAAGCCAAGCACAGATGGATGCTTTCAGGGATGCCCTGGACACATGTGGTTTGGCTGACATTGGATATATTGGCACGGACTGGACGTTTGAGAAAAAGGTAGCAGGCGGAACGTACACACGGGTCCGTTTGGACAGAGGGGTTGCCAACCCAGCCTGGACGATAGCTTTCCCGTCAGCGATTTTGGAGCATGGAACTACGGCCTCGAGCGACCACACCCCGCTCATTGTGAGCTACGTGCATTGATCATGCAGCCGGGCCCCGCGCTCGTTTAAATATGAAGTGGCTTGGGAACGGGACCCGTCGCTGTCTCCTCTGATCCAACATGCATGGCAGAGCAGCGCGGGAGATTCGGTGATGGGAATAAGCGACAAGATGCATTCGTTAGCGCAGGATTTGAGCCAGTGGGACCGAAGCCACTTCGGGAATGTGCGACGGGAAATTCAGCAGTTAAAGGCAGAGCTACAGGAGTTACGCGTGATCCCAAACAGATTTGGGCCAAATCATTTGGAGATCAAAATAATTGACAGATTAACCGAGCTTTATCACAGAGAAGAGATACTTTGGAGACAATGCGCCCGGCTGGAGTGGTTGATGCACGGCGATAAAAATACATATTTCTTTCATCTCAGGGCAAGTAGAAGAAGGAGAAAAAACCAAATTAAGTCCCTCTAGCGTCCGGATGGCCAGAGTATGTACTTTGCTGCGTCGCCATCCACCGAAATCCCACCGAGTCCGTCGTCCAAGCAGGAGGCAAAGAGGAACAAGACCAACACCATAACCAGTGAAAAACAGCGGCAAGAACACGGCTATGAGCATGAACAATGATGCGCGTTTGGCGGGCCTCCCAGTAGGGTCGCGCCTAGCGCAATGAGTCTACTCTGTTGGAACTACCGTGGGACTGGCAAACCCGCGGCAGTTCAAGAGCTTCATGAACTAACGAAGCAATATGCCCCCTCTGTATTATGCATTCTTGAGACTTAGATAGAGGGATCCAAAGTTGAGAACATGGCTGGTTCTTTAGGTTTCAATAAAAGTTACACTGTTAGTAGTTCGGGAAGGGGTGGTGGTCTAGGAATTTTCTGGAATGATGAAATAAAGCTTGAAGTTGTTGGTTATTCTTAGTATCACATTGATGCAATTATTGATGAACTTGTTGACGTTAAAACGAGGGTGACTTTTGTCTATGGGGAAGCACAGGTCAGTGAAAGATACAAAACCTGGGATATGCTTAGGGGAATTGTTGGCACAAATGATATACCCTGGCTAGTCCTAGGCGACTTCAATGAGGTGTTGCACGCTCACGAACATGATGGAGTAGGGAATAGAAGCCAAGCACAGATGGATGCTTTCAGGGATGCCCTGGACACATGTGGTTTGACTGACATTGGATATATTGGCACGGACTGGACGTTTGAGAAAAAGGTAGCAGGCGGAACGTACACACGGGTCCGTTTGGACAGAGGGGTTGCCAACCCGGCCTGGACGATAGCTTTCCCGTCAGCGATTTTGGAGCATGGAACTACGGCCTCGAGCGACCACACCCCGCTCATTGTGAGCTACGTGCATGGATCATGCAGCCGGGCCCCGCGCTCGTTTAGATATGAAGTGGCTTGGGAACGGGACCCGTCGCTGTCTCCTCTGATCCAACATGCATGGCAGAGCAGCGCGGGAGATTCGGTGATGGGAATAAGCGACAAGATGCATTCATTAGCGCAGGATTTGAGCCAGTGGGACCGAAGCCACTTCGGGAATGTGCGACGGGAAATTCAGCAGTTAAAGGCAGAGCTACAGGAGTTACGCGTGATCCCAAACAGATTTGGGCCAAATCATTTGGAGATCAAAATAATTGACAGATTAACCGAGCTTTATCACAGAGAAGAGATACTTTGGCGACAATGCGCCCGGCTGGAGTGGTTGATGCACGGCGATAAAAATACATATTTCTTTCATCTCAGGGCAAGTAGAAGAAGGAGAAAAAACCAAATTAAGTCCCTCTAGCGTCCGGATGGCCAGAGTATGTACTTTGCTGCGTCGCCATCCACCGAAATCCCACCGAGTCCGTCGTCCAAGCAGGAGGCAAAGAGGAACAAGACCAACACCATAACCAGTGAAAAACAGCGACAAGAACACGGCGATGAGCAAGAACAATGATGCGCGTTTGGCGGGCCTCCCAGTGGGGTCGCGCCTAGCGCAATGAGTCTATTCTGTTGGAACTACCGTGGGGCTGGCAAACCCGCGGCAGTTCAAGAGCTTCATGAACTAACGAAGCAATATGCCCCCTCTGTATTATGCATTCTTGAGACTTAGATAGAGGGATCCAAAGTTGAGAACATGGCTGGTTCTTTAGGTTTCAATAAAAGTTACACTGTTAGTAGTTCGGGAAGGAGTGGTGGTCTAGGAATTTTCTGGAATGATGAAATAAAGCTTGAAGTTGTTGGTTATTCTTAGTATCACATTGATGCAATTATTGATGAACTTGTTGACGTTAAAACGAGGGTGACTTTTGTCTATGGGGAAGCACAGGTCAGTGAAAGATACAAAACCTGGGATATGCTTAGGGGAATTGTTGGCACAAATGATATACCCTGGCTAGTCCTAGGCGACTTCAATGAGGTGTTGCACGCTCACGAACATGATGGAGTAGGGAATATAAGCCAAGCACAGATGGATGCTTTCAGGGATGCCCTGGACACATGTGGTTTGGCTGACATTGGATATATTGGCACGGACTGGACGTTTGAGAAAAAGGTAGCAGGCGGAACGTACACACGGGTCCGTTTGGACAGAGGGGTTGCCAATCCGGCCTGGACGATAGCTTTCCCGTCAGCGATTTTGGAGCATGGAACTACGGCCTCGAGCGACCACACCCCGCTCATTGTGAGCTACGTGCATGGATCATGCAGCCGGGCCCCGCGCTCGTTTAGATATGAAGTGGCTTGGGAACGGGACCCGTCGCTGTCTCCTCTGATCCAACATGCAGGGCAGAGCAGCGCGGGAGATTCGGTGATGGGAATAAGCGACAAGATGCATTCATTAGCGCAGGATTTGAGCCAGTGGGACCGAAGCCACTTCGGGAATGTGCGACGGGAAATTCAGCAGTTAAAGGCAGAGCTACAGGAGTTACGCGTGATCCCAAACAGATTTGGGCCAAATCATTTGGAGATCAAAATAATTGACAGATTAACCGAGCTTTATCACAGAGAAGAGATACTTTGGGGACAATGCGCCCGGCTGGAGTGGTTGATGCACGGCGATAAAAATACATATTTCTTTCATCTCAGGGCAAGTAGAAGAAGGAGAAAAAACCAAATTAAGTCCCTCTAGCGTCCGGATGGCCAGAGTATGTACTTTGCTGCGTCGCCATCCACCGAAATCCCACCGAGTCCGTCGTCCAAGCAGGAGGAAAAGAGGAACAAGACCAACACCATAACCAGTAAAAAACAGCGGCAAGAACACGGCTATGAGCAAGAACAATGATGCGCGTTTGGCGGGCCTCCCAGTGGGGTCGCGCCTAGCGCAATGAGTCTACTCTGTTGGAACTACCGTGGGGCTGGCAAACCCGCGGCAGTTCAAGAGCTTCATGAACTAACGAAGCAATATGCCCCCTCTGTATTATGCATTCTTGAGACTTAGATAGAGGGATCCAAAGTTGAGAACATGGCTGGTTCTTTAGGTTTCAATAAAAGTTACACTGTTAGTAGTTCGGGAAGGGGTGGTGGTCTAGGAATTTTTGGAATGATGAAATAAAGCTTGAAGTTGTTGGTTATTCTTAGTATCACATTGATGCAATTATTGATGAACTTGTTGACGTTAAAACGAGGGTGACTTTTGTCTATGGGGAAGCACAGGTCAGTGAAAGATACAAAACCTGGGATATGCTTAGGGGAATTGTTGGCACAAATGATATACCCTGGCTAGTCCTAGGCGACTTCAATGAGGTGTTGCACGCTCACGAACATGATGGAGTAGGGAATAGAAGCCAAGCACAGATGGATGCTTTCAGGGATGCCCTGGACACATGTGGTTTGGCTGACATTGGATATATTGGCACGGACTGGACGTTTGAGAAAAAGGTAGCAGGCGGAACGTACACACGGGTCCGTTTGGACAGAGGGGTTGCCAATCCGGCCTGGACGATAGCTTTCCCGTCAGCGATTTTGGAGCATGGAACTACGGCCTCGAGCGACCACACCCCGCTCATTGTGAGCTACGTGCATGGATCATGCAGCCGGGCCCCGCGCTCGTTTAGATATGAAGTGGCTTGGGAACGGGACCCGTCGCTGTCTCCTCTGATCCAACATGCATGGCAGAGCAGCGCGGGAGATTCGGTGATGGGAATAAGCGACAAGATGCATTCATTAGCGCAGGATTTGAGCCAGTGGGACCGAAGCCACTTCGGGAATGTGCGACGGGAAATTCAGCAGTTAAAGGCAGAGCTACAGGAGTTACGCGTGATCCCAAACAGATTTGGGCCAAATCATTTGGAGATCAAAATAATTGACAGATTAACCGAGCTTTATCACAGAGAAGAGATACTTTGGGGACAATGCGCCCGGCTGGAGTGGTTGATGCACGGCGATAAAAATACATATTTCTTTCATCTCAGGGCAAGTAGAAGAAGGAGAAAAAACCAAATTAAGTCCCTCTAGCGTCCGGATGGCCAGAGTATGTACTTTGCTGCGTCGCCATCCACCGAAATCCCACCGAGTCCGTCGTCCAAGCAGGAGGCAAAGAGGAACAAGACCAACACCATAACCAGTAAAAAACAGCGGCAAGAACACGGCTATGAGCAAGAACAATGATGCGCGTTTGGCGGGCCTCCCAGTGGGGTCGCGCCTAGCGCAATGAGTCTACTCTGTTGGAACTACCGTGGGGCTGGCAAACCCGCGGCAGTTCAAGAGCTTCATGAACTAACGAAGCAATATGCCCCCTCTGTATTATGCATTCTTGAGACTTAGATAGAGGGATCCAAAGTTGAGAACATGGCTGGTTCTTTAGGTTTCAATAAAAGTTACACTGTTAGTAGTTCGGGAAGGGGTGGTGGTCTAGGAATTTTTGGAATGATGAAATAAAGCTTGAAGTTGTTGGTTATTCTTAGTATCACATTGATGCAATTATTGATGAACTTGTTGACGTTAAAACGAGGGTGACTTTTGTCTATGGGGAAGCACAGGTCAGTGAAAGATACAAAACCTGGGATATGCTTAGGGGAATTGTTGGCACAAATGATATACCCTGGCTAGTCCTAGGCGACTTCAATGAGGTGTTGCACGCTCACGAACATGATGGAGTAGGGAATAGAAGCCAAGCACAGATGGATGCTTTCAGGGATGCCCTGGACACATGTGGTTTGGCTGACATTGGATATATTGGCACGGACTGGACGTTTGAGAAAAAGGTAGCAGGCGGAACGTACACACGGGTCCGTTTGGACAGAGGGGTTGCCAATCCGGCCTGGACGATAGCTTTCCCGTCAGCGATTTTGGAGCATGGAACTACGGCCTCGAGCGACCACACCCCGCTCATTGTGAGCTACGTGCATGGATCATGCAGCCGGGCCCCGCGCTCGTTTAGATATGAAGTGGCTTGGGAACGGGACCCGTCGCTGTCTCCTCTGATCCAACATGCATGGCAGAGCAGCGCGGGAGATTCGGTGATGGGAATAAGCGACAAGATGCATTCATTAGCGCAGGATTTGAGCCAGTGGGACCGAAGCCACTTCGGGAATGTGCGACGGGAAATTCAGCAGTTAAAGGCAGAGCTACAGGAGTTACGCGTGATCCCAAACAGATTTGGGCCAAATCATTTGGAGATCAAAATAATTGACAGATTAACCGAGCTTTATCACAGAGAAGAGATACTTTGGGGACAATGCGCCCGGCTGGAGTGGTTGATGCACGGCGATAAAAATACATATTTCTTTCATCTCAGGGCAAGTAGAAGAAGGAGAAAAAACCAAATTAAGTCCCTCTAGCGTCCGGATGGCCAGAGTATGTACTTTGCTGCGTCGCCATCCACCGAAATCCCACCGAGTCCGTCGTCCAAGCAGGAGGCAAAGAGGAACAAGACCAACACCATAACCAGTAAAAAACAGCGGCAAGAACACGGCTATGAGCAAGAACAATGATGCGCGTTTGGTGGGCCTCCCAGTGGGGTCGCGCCTAGCGCAATGAGTCTACTCTGTTGGAACTACCGTGGGGCTGGCAAACCCGCGGCAGTTCAAGAGCTTCATGAACTAACGAAGCAATATGCCCCCTCTGTATTATGCATTCTTGAGACTTAGATAGAGGGATCCAAAGTTGAGAACATGGCTGGTTCTTTAGGTTTCAATAAAAGTTACACTGTTAGTAGTTCGGGAAGGAGTGGTGGTCTAGGAATTTTCTGGAATGATGAAATAAAGCTTGAAGTTGTTGGTTATTCTTAGTATCACATTGATGCAATTATTGATGAACTTGTTGACGTTAAAACGAGGGTGACTTTTGTCTATGGGGAAGCACAGGTCAGTGAAAGATACAAAACCTGGGATATGCTTAGGGGAATTGTTGGCACAAATGATATACCCTGGCTAGTCCTAGGCGACTTCAATGAGGTGTTGCACGCTCACGAACATGATGGAGTAGGGAATAGAAGCCAAGCACAGATGGATGCTTTCAGGGATGCCCTGGACACATGTGGTTTGGCTGACATTGGATATATTGGCACGGACTGGACGTTTGAGAAAAAGGTAGCAGGCGGAACGTACACACGGGTCCGTTTGGACAGAGGGGTTGCCAACCCGGCCTGGACGATAGCTTTCCCGTCAGCGATTTTGGAGCATGGAACTACGGCCTCGAGCGACCACACCCCGCTCATTGTGAGCTACGTGCATGGATCATGCAGCCGGGCCCCGCGCTCGTTTAAATATGAAGTGGCTTGGGAACGGGATCCGTCGGTGTCTCCTCTGATCCAACATGCATGGCAGAGCAGCGCGGGAGATTCGGTGATGGGAATAAGCGACAAGATGCATTCGTTAGCGCAGGATTTGAGCCAGTGGGACCGAAGCCACTTCGGGAATGTGCGACGGGAAATTCAGCAGTTAAAGGCAGAGCTACAGGAGTTACGCGTGATCCCAAACAGATTTGGGCCAAATCATTTGGAGATCAAAATAATTGACAGATTAACCGAGCTTTATCACAGAGAAGAGATACTTTGGAGACAATGCGCCCGGCTGGAGTGGTTGATGCACGGCGATAAAAATACATATTTCTTTCATCTCAGGGCAAGTAGAAGAAGGAGAAAAAACCAAATTAAGTCCCGTAGCGTCCGGATGGCCAGAGTATGTACTTTGCTGCGTCGCCATCCACCGAAATCCCACCGAGTCCGTCGTCCAAGCAGGAGGCAAAGAGGAACAAGACCAACACCATAACCAGTGAAAAACAGCGGCAAGAACACGGCTATGAGCAAGAACAATGATGCGCGTTTGGCGGGCCTCCCAGTGGGGTCGCGCCTAGCGCAATGAGTCTACTCTGTTGGAACTACCGTGGGGCTGGCAAACCCGCGCCAGTTCAAGAGCTTCATGAACTAACGAAGCAATATGCCCCCTCTGTATTATGCATTCTTGAGACTTAGATAGAGGGATCCAAAGTTGAGAACATGGCTGGTTCTTTAGGTTTCAATAAAAGTTACACTGTTAGTAGTTCGGGAAGGAGTGGTGGTCTAGGAATTTTTTGGAATGATGAAATAAAGCTTGAAGTTGTTGGTTATTCTTAGTATCACATTGATGCAATTATTGATGAACTTGTTGACGTTAAAACGAGGGTGACTTTTGTCTATGGGGAAGCACAGGTCAGTGAAAGATACAAAACCTGGGATGTGCTTAGGGGAATTGTTGGCACAAATGATATACCCTGGCTAGTCCTAGGCGACTTCAATGAGGTGTTGCACGCTCACGAACATGATGGAGTAGGGAATAGAAGCCAAGCACAGATGGATGCTTTCAGGGATGCCCTGGACACATGTGGTTTGGCTGACATTGGATATATTGGCACGGACTGGACGTTTGAGAAAAAGGTAGCAGGCGGAACGTACACACGGGTCCGTTTGGATAGAGGGGTTGCCAACCCGGCCTGGACGATAGCTTTCCCGTCAGCGATTTTGGAGCATGGAACTATGGCCTCGAGCGACCACACCCCGCTCATTGTGAGCTACGTGCATGGATCATGCAGCCGGGCCCCGCGCTCGTTTAAATATGAAGTGGCTTGGGAACGGGACCCGTCGCTGTCTCCTCTGATCCAACATGCATGGCAGAGCAGCGCGGGAGATTCGGTGATGGGAATAAGCGACAAGATGCATTCATTAGCGCGGGATTTGAGCCAGTGGGACCGAAGCCACTTCGGGAATGTGCGACGGGAAATTCAGCAGTTAAAGGCAGAGCTACAGGAGTTACGCGTGATCCCAAACAGATTTGGGCCAAATCATTTGGAGATCAAAATAATTGACAGATTAACCGAGCTTTATCACAGAGAAGAGATACTTTGGAGACAATGCGCCCGGCTGGAGTGGTTGATGCACGGCGATAAAAATACATATTTCTTTCATCTCAGGGCAAGTAGAAGAAGGAGAAAAAACCAAATTAAGTCCCTCCAGCGTCCGGATGGCCAGAGTACGGAGAATGTTACAGAGATGGAGAACATGACCACAGCCTTCTATCAAAATCTCTATACATCAGAGGGGGTACACGATATGGAGCATGTATTGAATACGGTCCCAACAAAAGTAAGTCAAGCCATGAACGACATGTTAAATGCCCCATACACAAGTAAGGAGGTGAAAATGGCTCTGTTTCATATGTAGCCAATGAAAGCACCTGGTCCTGACGGATACCCAGCGCATTTTTTCCAACACCATTGGGACATTTGTGGGGATGAGGTTACAAAGGCGGTCCTGAGGATAGTGGAGGGCACGGAGTCGGCTGAGTGTATAAATGACACAATTTTGGTACTCATACCAAAGGTAAAAAATCCCACCCTACTATCTCAGTTTCGCCCAATCAGCTTATGTAATGTCTTGTACAAGATTGCTTCCAAGGTTATATCTAACAGACTCAAGGTAGTTCTACCTGAAATAATATCTGAGGAGCAATCAGCTTTTGTTCCCGGCAGGCTGATTACAGACAACATCATCACAGCGTATGAATGTTTACATTTTATGAAGAGGAACAAGGCCAAGAAACATCAGTCGTGTGCACTCAAACTTGATATGATGAAAGCTTATGATAGGGTGGAGTGGCCTTACCTGAGGGCCATAATGTTAAAGCTGGGTTTTACAAACGGTTGGGTTGATATTGTGATGGGCTTGGTCACCACAGTCAAGTTCTCTGTGTTGTTTAAGGGGAAGAAGTTACAACAATTTACCCCATCAAGAGGTATCACACAAGGGGACCCGATTTCTCCATATTTGTTCTTGCTGGCAGCAGAGGGCCTTTCGTTCCTGTTAAAATTTAAAAGTGAGTCATCCAATTTGGGTGGACTACAGGTAGCTCCTACAGCGCCACCAGTAAGCCATCTTCTATTCGCTGATGACAGCCTGCTGTTCTTCAAAGCTAACAATGTAGGGGCAACTGAGGTGCACCATGTTCTGGACACTTATTGTCAAGCGACTGGGCAGCGTATCAACTACTCCAAATCATCAATCTATTTCAGTAAGGGGGTTCCTGATTCGGTCAGACAGGAGATCAAAGATACACTTCACGTTCCCAACGAAACTCTAAATGAGAAGTACTTGGGAATGCCGTCAGACATAGGAAGCTCAAAGAACGGTGCCTTCAAATATCTCAAGGACCGGCTCTGGAGCAAGGTGCAAGGTTGGATTGAGCGTACTATGTCCTCGGCTGGCAAGGAAGTTCTTGTCAAATCTGTTGCGCAGGCTGTTCCAGTTTTTTCCATGTCTTGTTTCAAGCTACCTAGAGGCCTATGTGAACATTTGAACATGCTCATCTGTAAGTTTTGGTGGGGTGCAAAGGATGGAAAACGTAAACCACATTGGGTCTCCTGGAAAACGATGACACAACCCAAGGGAATGGGAGGTCTCGGCTTCAAAGATTTTGAACTTTTCAACTTGTCAATGCTCGCCAGGCAGGCGTGGCGCTTGCTGCAAGATCCAGAGTCGCTGAGTGCCCGAGTGTTGAAAAGTGTACACTACCCTTCTTCAGATATACTCTAGGCTGAATTGGGAAGCCATCCGAGCCAGGTATGGCGGGCCATTATAGAGGGAAGGGATGTTCTGAAGCAAGGATTGATAAAGAGAATTGGCAACGGAGCAGACACAAACATATGGACCGAGAACTGGTTACCCAGAGAGGAGATGATGCGTCCCTACGGGAGTATCTCACCAAACCCACAACACATGTGTCAGAGCTCATAACTACTGTGACAGCATCGTGGAACAGACAGCTTGTCCAACAAACTTTTATGCCCATGGATGCTACAGTTATTCTCGGTATGCCGATATGCACTCGAAACATCACAGATTTTTGGGCATGGTTTCATGAGAAAAACGGTACTTTCACTATTAAGTCAGCATATAAGATGCTAGTAGCTACCAGAAATCGGAGAGAAGCGTGGTTGGAAGAGGTCCCGGGTCCTTCCAGCTCTAGGGCCGAAGAAGGTGCCTGGAAAACACTGTGGAAAACGGAAGTGCCGGGCAAGGTTCGGATGTTTCTTTGGAGATTATCGAAACACTCGCTTCCAACCAATGACGTCCGTGCTCATCGCCATATGACTGACTCGCCGCAATGCGGGTTATGTGGAGTTCGGGATTCCTGGCGTCACTCGCTGATCGAGTGCACCTCCTCTAGGAGCGTGTGGGCTCTTATTGATGAAGAAATCACGCATAAAATAATAGCTACAACGGAGCCAAAAGCAAAGAATGGTTGTTTACGCTGATGGAGCTGTTATCACGTGATGATTTTGCGTTCGTATTGGTGACATTACGGTCCATATGGCACGGGAGATGCAAAGCAATACACGAAGCTATTTTTCAGTCCCCCCAGGCGACCCATGATTTCATCACACGGTATATGGCTGAGCTCGGCATAGTGAAGGAAAAGATGCAGCAAACTACTGTAAGGAGGGTTACCATTACACAGGTACACACGCGACCTCGTAAGCCACCGCCAGGACACTTTAAAATTCATGTGGACGGCGGAGTCCTAGGAACCAGGGGAGGTTCGGCGGCAGCAATGTGCAGGGATGAACATGGGAACTATATGGGTAGCTCAGCACTTGTCGTGCAAGGAATTACAGATCCACCAACTCTAGAAGCAATAGCGTGTCGAGAGGCTTTGGCGCTAGCAGAAGACCTGGGAATCCAATGTTTTGTGGTGGCCTCCGACTGTCAACAAGTGGTCTCGGACATCAACGCCGGAGCAAGAGGAACTTATGGAGCAATTATCAGAGAGATAAACATTAGATCATTGCCTTTTTTTTATAATTTTATTTTTGAGAGTCGTGCAGTTAATGTAGAAGCACACCGTCTAGCCAAGTTTTCTTTTTCGAGAGGACCGGGACGTCATGTTTGGCTTGGTGCACCCCATGACCTCATATGTATCCCACACCATGTGGACTTTCATGAATAAACTTGGCTTTCACCAAAAATAAAAAATAAAAAAACCCGCGCCTCCATGGCGGACGATGGCGCCGTGTCGATCATCTGGCCAGCCCCCGAGTTGTATAAGACTGTCCCCGACGCCGCTGTCGAACCCTAGCCTATCCACTCCTTCCCCCGCTCTCCCTCTCCCGTTACAGAAGCCGCCCGACGCCACCATCGCCACCACCTCGTCGATCCGGTGGCCACCGGCCTCCCCTCGTCGCGCCAAGGCGTCCAGGAGCTTCTCCATCGTCGTCTCCTTCGCCTACGTGCTCTGAATCGAGCCGGGACGCCCGTACGCTCGCCATCGAGCTCATCTCCGTCGCGTACATCGCCGATGTTCGTCGTCGTTGCCGCGGCTCCGGTTCACCTCCGGCCTCCCCGACCTCGCCATCGCGCTTGCGGTGAGCCCCTCCTCCGATTCCCGGCCTTTTGCCCTTCGATCGGTGCCTTTTTACGCCGCCGATGTTGCTGCCGTTACTTGCTTGCTGTTGCTAACCTCGTCCGTGCGCCTCGACCCGCGGCCGCCCGTGCGTGTGCCCGCCGCGGCATGGCCGCGTCCGCCTGCGCTGCTGCCGCTCCTTGCACTGCTGCAGCTTGCTCCTGCTGCTGGCTGCTTCTCCTGCCGCTGCGCCGCCGCCGCTGCCTCTTGCTACAGACGCACCCACCGCAGCCGCTCGTACACACATGCGCACCTGCTCGCCGTCCTCGTGCGTGCCATGGCTAGCAATGGCCGCATGGCCGCATGTGCCCTGTGTGTGCGTGTATGCACAGCCATGGGAACGGCTTGTGCCACCGCACATGGGGCCGGCCAGATTAGTTTAGCACTAATCAGGCTAACTACCTCCCTATGACATGTGGAGCCCTCACCACTAATTAATCTAATATACTAGGATACTTTAGTTACTGACTGTGACATGTGGGACCTTCCCATTAATCAACCAGTTTATTTAGCCTTTAAATAAATATTGAGACAATGACACATGGGACCCACTTACACTGTTCTATACTAGTAAATGTGCCCGTGCGTTGAGAAAAATATCTCAGTTTTATAATTAAGTTTAGTGGCTCAACATCCAAGCTCTAGATCAATACTTAGCATTAATTTCTCTAATCCATATACCTAGACAATCGGCAACATGGACTTAAATATATGTCCGTGCGTTGCAACGGTGATATAAATATTCTAATGGCGCTATCAAGACGAATAGCACAGAAGAATTTTGATTTGAAATGTTGCCATGACTACTTCTGTGTTGCAAATTTTCCTTGCCTTATACCCCAGGTCACCCTAAATCATTATACATAAATATATGGATGTGCCAAAAAATAGGTTAAGCTAACTACAATACTTACAATACAATAGTTATGAAATTCTTACACAGGGAGGAAGCATGCAAACAATGGCTATCCTACATCGCAAGTATTTCTTGTAGAATATCCAGCATTTTCCAGACTGAGCTCCTATTGATTTCAGACAAGCCAGATAGCCCTTCTTCTCCTGTTTGAAAAGGCAGCTCTCATAAATATAACAAGACGAATACAACTAACCAGGATGTACTTGTTTGCTTGTGCAAGTGACTGAGAGGAAATACACCTTTTTTTAAGGAGCTATGGGTCTCCCCTATTTCCAACAAACGCCCCACCTATTAGAAGTAACAAGGTTATTCGAAGGTTGTAAGTTAGTCACAGGGTAGAAAACTGGCAACACAGGAATGGAAACCAATATTCTTTTGTCGGTTGTCTGAAGCTAACAAATTAGAATTGTCCACACCTGCACTCCCAAGAACGTCAGGATTCAGACTGCCATGCCGCCGCTTGCAATGCCCAAATGCTGCAGGTTTCACAGGGCACATCCAATTGCTGCAGCCTGAGTGTGAGATGGCCAACAATATGTTCCGGCCATCCAAGACAAGCAGTGTGGTATCCTCGCTCAAGCACACCATCAAACCTCCAAAACTGCTCCCTGGTGCCATAATCACATATTGCAGGCTTTCAGTCATATATGGATTGCAAATTTCTTCCAGCTGGTATAACATGCAATCTTACTATATGTATTATCACTAATGCACACCTTCAACCAAATAACTACAGAGATGTAGAGTGGAACCATATAGTACCTGTGAACGCGACGGCGATTTTTTTGCTGGAACTATTCTTTTTTTTGCTGGGACCGGCCAAACTTTTTGCTGCGACCCAGCTACGGCGAGTCATTATTTTTGCTGGAACCTACGAGTTTTATTGCTGGAAACATACATTTGTTTTGTTAGAAGAAAATATAAATAGAGCATTAACTAACAGCAAGGCTATTGGATCTTGACACCAAAATAGTCAAGATCTTAGTTAATTAAAAAATAGTAAGATCTTTAGTACATGATACCACTGAACATGCGCAAGATTCTTACAAAGTTTAACCAAGAAAGAATAATATAATAAAAGCACTTGATCAAGACAGTTGCAACTCCTGTACCAAATTTCTGTGAAGCTCTTCTAGCTGGTATAATATGAAAACTTACTATTTATATTAACACAGCCAACCACTAATGTACACATTCAGACATGTAAAGTGGAACCATATAGCATTGGTCTCAAGCACTAATGCACACCTTCAGCCAGTTAAGTACAGAGACGGTAGAGTGGAACTATATAGCATTGGTCTCAAGCACTAATGCGCACCTTCAGCCAGTTAAGTACAGAGACGGTAGAGTGGAACTATATAGCACTGATCTCAAGCACTAATGCGCACCTTCAGCCAATTAAGTACAGAGATATAGAGTGGAACTATATAGCACTGGTCTCAAGCACTAATGCGCACCTTCAGCTAAGTAAGTACAAAGATGTAGAGTGGAACCATATGGCACTGTTCTTACCAAGATTAACAAAAAAGAGTCTTGTTCTCAGTGGCGGAGCTTGAATGGAAAAGCTGGGCGGGCCAGACTAAAAGGAGAGCACAATTTTTTTTGAAATTCTGAAAGCTTTTTTATTCTTCGCGCTTCTAAAATCTGTGATGACATTATCGTGGTTGTTGTTTTTTTCAATTCGAGCAATGGCAACATGATCTTTCTCAATTTGAGTTATGTCATTTCTTTTCCTGTTAAAAACCATATCAATTCTTCTCTTGAGTCTGATTTTCTTTGCCCATTACTACCTACGTTGCAATTTGTATAAGATGAGGACTGCATTATGTGCCAAAGATCATGTTGCTTTTTTAATAGCATGTTTAACAACCTGCATCTTATTCCGACTATGCACATAACTCAAATTGTACATGTTGCCAAAGAACATGTTAATTTTTTCAGTTCATTGCATGTCATGCAGACTCAAATCAGGACTGCATTTTGCGCCAACAAACATGCATAAGATGTACTCAACTGAAAAAAAGAACAGGCTAATTTGGGGGAAAGATAGTAGTGTACGTTCTGCTGTGTATGTGCAGCTATGCAGTGGGCACTTGCGCCAGCAGTGGGTTGAGCTGGAGAGAGGACGGGGGGATGAGCTGCCTGCCTGAGAGGAGATGTGTCGCCTGAGAGGAGATGTGTCGCCTGGTTAATAGGCTCTGCAGGTGGGTTGGGTGGGAACATGCATAGGTAAAAAAAAACTGTCATATTCCTGGGCGGGCCATGGCCCGGTCTGGCCCCAACAAAGCTCCGCCCCTGCTTGTTCTGTTCATCAAATTTAATAGGTTTTGAAAACTGAAAAAGGCTTTTCCATTAAGCGAAAACCATAGGTAAATAATTGTTCATGCACCTTGCCAATTAGCACAAATAGAGATGTAAATTATCTCAGACAGTTAGAACACCCAAAATTATTTAACCAATGCCCGTGCATACAATACCATGAACAATGCATTACCTCTCTGCCTTCACCATGATATTAGTTTACCTTTTTTTATATTTTTTCTGTTGTATAGTAGCTATTCTAACTTGATAAAAATTAAGTACATCCAACCACTGTGTACACCTTGAGACAACTCCCAGTGTGCCCTTTTCTTATATTTTTCAATACAAGATAAATATATTTTTATTAAGTTTAGTGTAGAGGCCTTCATGACAGGGGTGACAGTCGGCAATCAGACAATTCCAGTGCCATCCCATCAGTCATGAAAATTGCTTACTAAATTATTGCCAAACCTTGCGTATTTTCTGAAACAATTTTTAACGTTGCAAATTGGACACTTCAGATCCAAGATTTGATGTACTTGTTCCAAATGGTGCTAGCTAACCACCTTCATACTCTGGAAAAGTTGTCCATTTTTTGCACACCGACACATTAGTACAATTAGCAAGCTGCAACTTAAAATTATGCACTGGTTCCCACTAACTCCACTCCAATCTATACACCATACAGCTGGCACATACCAATTACAATGTCAATGGAAAGGAACCGTGCAATTACAGTTTTGAAAGTTTTTTGCAATCCTGGTTACTAAACACGAATTTCTTTTTTTTGACAGAAAGACTGTAAGGAAATCTCCTACAGTATAATTGATGCAACAAACCCAAATTGCAAATACCATGCCTTGAACCTGGGTGGGTGGGAAGGCATCAACCCCTTCCCACCACTAGGCTATGCCTTAGTCTGCCTAAACACGAATTTCTTGGGCACATTATTAAATTTGCAGGAGAGAACTTCAAGACAACACAAAACTATATGATGTACAGAGTATGTACTTATGAAGGAAAAAACAGAGCATGTGGATTAAAATTTGATGTTCTGTTTCACATGTACCCCAAAGACCAAATGCTCTGCAGTTAATTACTGAATGTCTATTCTGCAATGAACTACTAACCCGTGCTCAATGTTCTGCTGTTAACTTCTAACATGTGACCTGTAATCCAATATTACTGCTCCAGATCCGTAGTAAACTCATGTTCAGTATCAACCTCCAGATCCATAGCAACCATCTATAGGCCGCATCCTCCTCATTCCCATGTTCATCGTCTCTGTTACAAAGAAACATCATCTCGATGTAGAATCATAGTGCTTGAAACTAATTCCTATCTCTAGGAGTACATTACATCTGATGTACTAACTGAAAATTTCAATGCACAGAATCACCTAGCTGAACTAATTCCTATCTCTAGCAGTACATTAACATCCGATGTACTAACTGAAAAATTCAATGCACGGAATCACCCAGCTGAACTGCGCAAGATATAAACCAGAACTTCATTGCAACAGAATAATAATTCTTTGAACGAAAAAGAACATTACTGAATTGCAAGTGAACAAACAGAGAACCACGGCCACGTTGTTTGGTGCTCCGACAACCTGCCTTCTCTCCCCCGAGGCGTCTTCGCGTGCCGTCGTCCTCCCTCCGTGTCGACCGTCGCCGCCAGTGATGATTGGCGGGAGAGCCTGCGTGCCGTCGCTGGTGAGTCGCGGCAAAGGGTCATGAGGCAGATGTGGCGGCGCCCGTGAGCTCACGTTTGCGTTCAAGGAAAAAGCGAGCGGACAGCCGGCACATCCAATCCTGGAAAAAGATAGGATTTGGAGGCAGGGCGTCGCGGGTGTTTTTTTTTCTCTCAACCGTACCGGTTCGGCTGACTTATTGCGAGGACTGTGGGTTGAATGTCAAAAACAACAGGGACTGTTTTGAAAAATTGCCGCGACAGTGAACCCGCCAGACTCAACCCGTGCTTTATTATTAGGGAAAGATTGGTCAACCCTACCCCTCTGGCCCCACTGTCATACACTTTGGCTAGATCAGCACCATGTTAAACTTCGGAAAAGCATTTTACTGTTTTAATTTCAAAATATAATTAAATCCAGAAACTTTAGAAAATCATTTAAACTTCGGAAAATCATATTAAATAATCCGTAACTCGGATAAAAAAGCTTTATATATGAAAAATTATCAAAAAATATGACGAATCTGAATATGCCTTTCGTTCGTCTGTCACATGTCCCTAGCATAGCGAACATGCAACCGTCCCCATCCGTTTCACCTTTATGAAAATGGCAAACTCCGGGAATACTTTCCCAGATGTTTTTCCCCTTCGCTGGTATTGCCTAGTACTGCGTTAGGTCACACCTAGCACCGCGTATTGCCTTGTTATATTTTGTGTTGCTTTGTTTGCTCCGTATTTACTGTTTCTTCCCCCTCTTCTTCTTCGGTAGACCCCGAGATCGGCGCTGATGCCACTGAGTACGACTACGTCACCGTCGACCCGTCCTTCTCTGCCGAGCTTCCAGGCAAGCCCCCTGTTCATCCTGATATCGCCTACTCTTTCCCTCTACTGCTTGCATTAGAGTAGTGTAGCTGTTACTGCTTTCAGATGAACCTATTCTGCTGCATAGCCTGTTCTTGTTGCTTCTGTTGTTACCTTTACCTACAATCATAAATGCTTAGTATAGGATGCTAGTTTATCATCAGCGGCCTTACACTCTTGTCCATCAGCCATGCTATACTACTAGGCCGTGATCACTTCGGGAGGTGATCACGGGTACATATACTTTATACTTTTACATACTTATGTTACTGTTCGGAGATGGGGGTTGAAGGGGCAGGTGGCTCCATGCAGGTAGTGATGGGCCTGGGTTCCTGACAGCCCCCTGATGATTACTTTGTGGCGGAGCGACAGGGTAGGTTGCGACCACCTAGGAGACAGGTGGGTCTGGTCCCTGGTCGGCGTCCGCGGATATTTCTAATAACTCGCTTAACGAGATCTGAATATTTGATCTGAGTCGGGCCACTGGCCTATACACATTAACCAACTACGCAGAAACAGTTATGGTCACTCGACGTCATGGTATCAGCCGAAGCCTTCTTGACGTCAGCGACTGAGCGGCGCGCTGGATTGGACTGGAACGCCTGCTCTTGTATTAGGGAGGCTAGGTCTGCTTACCGCCCGCCTACGCGACGTGCATGTGTGCAATGGGCGATGGGCCCAGACCCCTGCGCGCATAGGATTTAGACCGGCGTGCTGACCTCTCTGTTGTGCCTAGGTAGGGTTGCGATGTGTTGATCTTTCGAGGCCGGGCATGACCCAGGAAAGTGTGTCTGGCCAGAGTTATCGAGCGTATTGGGTAATGTGGTGCACCCATGCAGGGAAGTTTTTCTATTCGAATAGCCGTGTCCCTCGGTAAAAGGACGACCCGGAGTTGTATTCTGACCTTATGACAACTAGAACCTGATACTTAATAAAACACACCTCTTACAAGTTCCAGATACAACCCGGTGATCGCTTTCCCACAGGGCGACAAGGGGAGGATCACCGGGTAGGATTATGCTATGAGTTGCTACTTGATTCTACACTAGCTACTCTCTTCTACATGCTTCAAGATGGAGGCGGTCAGAAGCGTAGTCTTCGATAGGATTAGCTATCCTCCTCTTATTCTGGCATTCTGCAGTTCAGTCCTCAGATACTATCCTTTTCATTGATACCGATCAGTCCTCAGATACTACCCTTTTTGATTGATACCGATGCATATGTAGTGTAGATCCTTGCTTGCGAGTACTTTGGATGCTTTGGATGAGTACTCACGGTTGCTTTGCTACTTCTTTTTCCCCTTTTACCGGTTATTGCGATCATATGATGGAGTCCAGGAGCCAGAGGATCCCGAGGATGATTCTACGTGGAGTTCGACTTCAAGGTGTAGTTAGGAGGTCCCAGGCAGGAGGCCTTGCCTTTTCGATCGTTGCTACTTTTGTGCTAGCCTTCTTAAGGAAAACTTGTTTAACTTATGTCTGTACTCAGATATTATTGCTTCCACTAACTCTTGTGTCTTCGAGCATTTGTATTCGAGCCTTCGAGGCCCCTTGCTTGTAATATAAAGCTTGTATTATTTTATTTGTGTCTAGAGTTGTGTTGTGATATCTTCCCGTGAGTCCGTGATCTTGATCGTACACATTTGCGTGTATGATTAGTGTATGATTAAATCGAGGGCGTCACAAGTTGGTATCAGAGCCGACTGTCTGTAGGAATCCCCCTTCCAACTCCTTGGCCGAAGTCGAGTCTAGTCATTGCAGAACTTTTACTAACATGGCTGTGTGGCTTACGGGCCCACGTTGGGTGGTATTAGGATCTTTTATTCCTCGACCTATACTCTGGGACTCTGATTTCTCTTCTACTCGGGTTAAATGATTTTGCTAACTCTAACACTAGGTTCTCGTAACTACTTCCTCCGGAGAGCCCTCACTCCAGATGATTGCTTGGTGCACCGAAGGATCCCGAAGATACTCTGTGATGTTCTCTCGAGACTTTGTGCCATCGCTTTTGCAATTCTCTTCCATCGATAAACCCCCTATGGATAACCACGTACACTTGTCCTTCATACAATCATTTCCCGTTGATCTTGTCATTACAAGATACCCTGAAATTCCCTCTATTGTTCTGAAAATCCTTTGAGATACTGCCTTGCAGTTCTTTGCCACATGATTAGCCCTACGGATAATTCCTCGCTCTTACCGAGTATCCACTCATCCCCAGTTGTTCATGTGTTTCACAAAATTCTTCGAAATACTATCCGATCTTTCAAGAATCCTCTGTAGCCTATGGCTCTTGAAATGCTTGTCTGCCTGCATTATGGTTAATTCCAAATGACTAGCAATATTCATGGATGTCCTTTGCCTTTATCATCTTGGGTCCCTTGATTCAATATGTCACGAATGTTGCAATACTTAATCAGATCCTAGAATTCATCCTTTTGCCTCAGACGTAATTTTAAACATGAGTTGGATCTCGACCAATCAAATTGCCATTGATTGTACCCCTAAGCCTACTCAACTTATCCATCCTTGATCAGAGCGTTGCTTCTGGTCCCTTGATTTGGAAATCATAATTCTTTTGCATTTGAGCTTTGAATTAGTCAGTTGTTTCTATAATCAGATCTCCTTGCATTCTTTCTTCCTCTGGTTGAGTACCGATGCTCACATCAGATCCCTTGAGGACCACCGGATCCTTTGTTGAATTATCATCCGACAGTGTCCTTCGTATACAAAACCTTGAGAAGTTCTCTTCCCTGATACATAATACCATTGATAAATCCTATTCTCTGATTTGGCCAACCATGCTCTGTGTTTGAGCTGGTGATATTTACTGGTGAAGCTTGTGGTATATGTTTGCACGATGCCCCGATGGGTTGAACCTATGCCTTCCTTAATATGTGTGAACTCGAAAGTTTTCACGAGTCATACTGTTCTGGTTTTTTGCCAGATAAAATTTCAACACTACAACTTCATCAAACGCGAGAAGTGAATGAAAGGTTATGCATTGGAGAATTAGGAGTCGACCTTGAACTTTGTGTTCATGCCCATGGGCACGATGTAGATCATATCATGGAAGCTTCTCTTATATTAATTATTACCTTGGTATAAGTTCATCTTATATCTGAGATCTGGTCTTTTGCAATCGTGGTTCCGACCATGATTGTTCTTCTTTGATCCCATTTCTCGGACGAGTTAAAGCACTTGCCTTTCGCAAGTCAATACACCAGTCCAACCTCTACTTTGATCTACCGTCGAGTATTACCCTCTGGTATCTCGAGAATATCTAAGAACCGTGTTGCATCTTATGAGTCTTCATCAGCTATTATTTCTCACCGATTCCAATTTTTCATGGGTTCTGAGTTGTTCGTCTCTCAAGAACACCGGTAAGTGAACCGATTCCGCACTCTGGTTTGATAACTCTAAGTAATCTTTGTTGCTTATGAGTTTAATAATCCTTCATGTCATTCCTAGCCTGATTGGCTACATCATTATCGTGCTAATTTTAACTATGCTACCTGGTCCTTCTTCTCGGAGCACAATTTGTGATGATGAGCTAACCTTACGTCGAACTTCCTCGTCTTACCATTTCGCCTTGAACAACAAGCTTGTTTTTGAGTTTGTGTCGTACCCTTAGTTCCAATAACCTTTCGCTTCATCATTCCTTTGACTTGATGTCATCTCCGACCGATTACAACTTCATGAAACGTCTCGACAAATGTGTCGTGATCATCATCAACATTCTGAGCGTTTCCAGGATATCAATTGAATTCATGATGAGAGATATCATCCTTGCCCCCTTGATGATTGTGTTAACATCGACAACATGCTTGCATTTCCGCAACACAGAAACGGGTTCATGGTTTGTGTGGTACCTTGAGTTCCTTGTAATCCAGCTTGTATTAGGCTCTACCTTGGAGTATTGCCATCTTTTATGTCAAAAATGTTGTGAGAATTGCTCCACCTCTTAGGAATTCTTGGTATAGTAATACTTCTCGCCATCTCCGTTCATTTCTTGGTCCCCGTGTTGTCTTTTACCGAAATACCGACAATTGGACTATGATGTGTGACTTTAAAACTTCTAGCAACCCTATTGTTCTGAAGTCAATGGCAGATAGTTTCATTCTTTGTGTTTTGGTTATCGAATCACCATTCTAACATTGATCATGCTACCTAAGCCCATATTTTGGGTGCACCTTTCAACCAAGTTTACTCGTGGATGTTCTCCTCGAGCAAACATCATTATATCATTTGATCTAACCAATGTTATCTCCTTATTCACATAATTGTGGAAATCCGTCTTTTTGGAAATCTTGATGAATTTTCGCCGAGTCCATCAGCCACCTTTTCATCCTCTCCTTGGTTTGATGATGAACTCTTGTTTCGGAACTTGCTTCCATAGTTCAATTCCCGAGAATCTTGCAATGTCATCTCGCCAATTTGTGTTGCACCTTTCTTCTCAGGCATCCTGAATCTGAGTTATCCTAACACCAATCAGATCTGACTCGGTCAGATATGATGGTTGGAACATATTTCCAAGAGTTATAACATTGGTCTTTATGTGACCCGGTAAGGTGATGTCAGCACACCTGGCCGGAGGCCCTATTGTTATAGATTCCTTTTCAGCAACGTTATCCATTCTTCCATGAGGAAATTGTAAGACTTATTCTACAAGTTATTCCTGATGGATCCTTTGTGTTTCCAAAGTCTGTTCTTCACCTGTTGACGATGTCAATGCTATCTCGAAGCATGTCTATGGTACTCCGATTTTCAACAAGAACATTTGAAGCCCAATGTTAAAATGTTTCCCGCTCAATTATCCAAACACCGTTGTATGGGTAATGTCATGAAAATTCTCCCCCCTACCTAAAGAGTTTTCTACATTATACTGTCATGGATATCATGTTCTGCTTGTCCTTGGGAAGGATATACCCTTGAAATATGTGTTTAAACACATTTTCCTTTCCATTGTTCTGTTTAATCTGATAATCATATTTTCCTTTCCATTGGTTGGTTTAACGTTTCTTGTGATCTATATGATCTAAGCAGTCATATTCTCCTGCTTATGTAAACACCTCGGTGTACAATTCTGTCAGCAAGACCCTGTTACTATTGTTGATGACATTCCGGTAGCCATCGATGGACGAGAACTTTGCCTATTGGTCCGCCTCGTTCAATGAGCAGGAAAATGGTTCTCTTCATCCCTCGCCCTTGGTACCAACGTGTTGCCAACATAACTGACGGGCTATCCTCTGACATGCCTTGTTATAATGACTGTGCAAAATATCACCGCCCTTTCTACTTTTAACCCACATGGTGGGCCCATAACCCACAGTTCCACAGGATCGAAACCTGACTCTCGTGTACACCCCCTGTTTCCATAGTTATTCCTCGCGCGTGGCCTCGTGGGTAATTCACGAGCCACCTTCCTAGTGATCTATTCTGGTATCAGACCCAATACTTATTCCCATTGCTCCGAACCCCTTTCACACTATGTTTTAGGCAATGAACGATTGCCTGCCTGTTCGACACTTCCCATGATACCTCCTTACTTTGCTCTCGATATTTTCGTATGTTTCAATTCGAGATATACTTTCCCCCACCTTCCCCGATGTTATCGACCAGATAGTCAACCTTGCAGAGGTCCGTTCTTCCGGAATACCCCCTTTATTCTCTCGTAAGTACGATGGAGTTCCCAAAGAAAGGATGCCGACTTCATCATGAGGACCTGAAGCAGAGAAATGAAGACATCAACGTAATGGATCTACCTCTTCGAGAAGAGCAACCAAGACCGAGAACACTCGCTAGAAATTCGTAACCAGAACCTTCCCCCTTTACTCCACCTCTTAAATCTCGGGACGAGATTTCTTGTAGTGGAGGAGACTTGTGACGCCCGGATAATTACGCTACAGTAATCCGCTACTAATGATGCCACATCACCTCGGTTATTGTTCAAAACCGATTCAAAAATTCAAATTTAAAATCAAGGCAAACAACAAAGTTTTCAAACAATAAAACTAACATGTCCGAGGAGTTGCAAAAATTCACTAAGTAATTATCATATAGAAACAACATCTTTTGAAATATTTAAATTTCCTTGAAATAATAAAACAGGACCAAACAGTACCATTTTGGCCCATTTAAATGTAAACATAACTTGAATAAATTCAAATAGGCCCCAAACTTTTTGTGGTAGCCTAAGGTATTACCTTGTATTTGTGTGTCACTCTTCACCATTTACAAAAATGATTTGGTGACCCTACTTAATGCCAAACCATAGACAAAATAAGAAACAGAAAAATGAAAGTAAAGGAAAAGTAAAGGGCAAAGCATAGTGTGCTACTGGGCCATAGGAAACTACAGTGCAGCCCAGCCCATCCCGTAGCGATCCCCTACCTCCTGTTCATGGGAGGGGGATCCTGGCTCACATCCACGCCTCCATGGCGGATGATGGCACCGTGTCGATCATCCAGCCAGCCCCCGAGGTGTATAAGACTGTCCCGGACGCCGCTGTCGGACCCTAGCCTATCCACTCCTTCCGCCGCTCTCCCTCTCCCGTTACAGTAGCCGCTCGACGCCACCATCGCCACCACCTCGTTGATCCCGTGGCCACCGGCCTCCCCTCGTCACGCCAAGGCGTCCAGGAGCTTCTCCATCGTCATCTCCTTCGCCTACGTGCTCTGAATCGAGCCGGGACAGCCCGTACGCTCGCCATCGAGCTCATCTCCGTCGCGTACATCGCCGACGTTCGTCGTCGTTGCCACAGCTCTGGTCCACCTCCGGCCTCCCCGACCTCGCCATCGCTCTTGCGGTGAGCCCCTCCTCTGATTGCCGGCCTTTTCCCCTTCGATCGGTGCCTTTTTACGCCGCCCCTCACCATGGCCGGAGCTCGCCCGAGCTTCCGCTTACGCGCGTGCCCACCAGCTGCTGATGTTGCTGCCGTTACTTGCTTGCTGTTGCTAACCTCATCCGTGCGCCTCGACCCGCGGCCGCCCGTGCGTGTGCCCGCCGCGGCATGGCCGCGCCCGCCTGCGCTGCTGCCGCTCCTTGCACTGCTGCAGCTTGCTCCTGCTGCCGGCTGCTTCTCCTGCCGCTGCAAAACTCATCTGAAATTCATGAAACTTGGCATGCTATCATGGAGCGGCATCAACATGCCGTGGTAAATTTTTGTCCCATTTGGGGCAAGTTTGGGTATATGCTTCTCACAAACCATAGCTTCTCACAACAAGCATGATGGTTTCAGTAGGGAACGCCCCAACTTTGGGGGCGAAATGATATCCATTGCCTCTTATTGCTTTCAATTTTTTTATCGTGTCAACATAGAACAACAGGAGTTTTGCGTTATTTTTTGTGATTTTTCGGGGTTCGTTTGGACATTTTTATGTATTAAGTGAGTTTTCAATGCATTTATGTGCATAATTCAAATTTGAACTACATGCACATTCTCCGGTGCATATAAATTGGTTGAAAAATCAAATTTGTTTCCTTGGGTGCATGCTTAGGTCCCATGCAAGAAATGGGAATGAATTTCAAACACCAGGGTACCGTTGATTGCCGGCAAATCATTGAGATGCCTGGTTTTTAAATTCTAGTAAATCCAAAACTCGTCTGAAATTGATGAAACTTGGCATGCTATCATGGAGCAGCATCAACATGCCATGGTAAATTTTTTGTCCCATTTGGGGCAGGTTTGGGTATATGCTTCTCACAAACCAGAGCTTCTCACAACAAGCATGATGGTTTCGGTAGGGAACGCTCCAACTTTGGGGACGAAACGATATCCATTGCCTCTTATTGCTTTCAATTTTTTTTCTCGTGTCAACATAGAACAGCAGGAGTGTGGTGTTATTTTTTTGTGATTTTTGGGGTTCGTTTGGAAATTTTTATGCATTAAGTGAATTTTCAATGCATTTATGTGCATAATTCAAATTTGAACTACATGCACATGCTCCGGTGCATATAAATTGGTTGAAAAATCAAATCTTTGTCCTTGGGTGCATGCTTAGGTCCCATGCAAGAAATGGGAATAAATGTCAAACACCCTGCCACTGTCACTCGGCCGCAAACATTGAGATATCAGGTTTTTAAATTCTAGTAAATCCAAAACTCGTCTGAAATTCATGAAACTTGGCATGCTATCATGGAGCGGCATCAACATGTCGTGGTAATTTTTTTGTCCCATTTGGGCAGGTTTGGGTCTATGCTTCTCACAATCCAGAGCTTCTCAGAACAAGCATGATGGTTTCAGATAGAACACCCGTATGCAAAGTGAGAGCAGGATTTGTGCATCTCTTGAACACAAACGGGTCTTTTGGATGACCCGTGTGAACCACTTACAAACAATTTGGTGCAATTTGCATCTGTCATATTGGGTATGTTGCCATTTGTCAAAATAGAAAGATTGACATTTGTTGATCTAGTAACATTGCCATTTGCCAATCTTGTAACACTGCGATTTGTCAAAATATGAAGCTAAAAATCACTAGCAGTATCTAATTTTTGCAACTAAAATTCAGTAATTAAGCATAGATGGAGGCGAGGAGGCGTGTTCAGCCAGGCGTGCAGCGGGCGGCGCAGTACTCCCTCCGTTACTTTTTAGTCTGCATATAAGATTTGGTCAAAGTCAAACTTTGTAAAGTTTGACCAACTTTGTAGAAAAAAACATTAACATCTACAATACTGAAGCTATATGGTATGAAAATTTATTTCATGATACATCTAACAATATTGATTTTATATTGTGAATCTTGATATATTTTTCTATAAACATAGTCAAAGTTAACAAAGTTTGACTTTGACCAAATCTTATATGCAAACTAAAAAGAAACGGAGGGAGTACTATTCGATTTGACAGCGGGCAGCGCAGTTCCCGATACGTCTTTAATGCAGACGAGGGAGATGGTAGTTGTTCCTGAAATGTTGAACGACCATTGATGCATCCTCCTCCAATTAGCATCGTGTGAATGCATGAGGGAAGTAATGGGAGGACCGGGAAAAGAGGTAGCACGATGTGAATGCAACGCAGCTTGCACTCATATAAAGGCGCCCCTCCATTCCAATGCATCTACCACATTGTACGCACCTAAGCATTTGCCTAAGCACCTACACTAATAAGCGCAAAAGTAGCCACTCCAGACCCATGGCGGCGATGCGCGCGAGCAGCCAGCGGCTGTGCCAGATGGTCCACGGCGCCGGCCTACGGCATGGCACCGTGGATCGTCTCCATACGGTGTTGGCGACCGGCTGGTGGATGGCCGCCATCGACGCCAGCTACGACTCTCAGTTGGACCAGATGATTGTTCGCACCACCAACAGGTTCACCGTCGTCAAGAAGCTCGCAGACGACATCGCCATAATCCTCCAGGTCGCGCGCCCGGGCTCCTCATTGCCTGCCACCCTAATTGACCTCCATGGTCGGAACCTCTTGAAGCACTGGTGGCCCTGCGACTGCTCGCCGACGCCACAAAGAATGTCCACCTGGAGGTCGCGCTCACTGCGAGGCGCCTCGCCCTACAAGAAACCGTCGACCTACACATCCATGTGTACGAGCAAATCGTGTACATAGGTATTTACAAGGCCAGTGCGGACGCAACGACGTTGGCCTTCTTGAGCCGGCTGGAAGCCTTGGATGCCTTTGTTGAGAAGCACCTTGACCTCGCCACAAAAGCCGCCGCTCCTTAGCCACCGGTCGATGGCCCGGCCGGCGCACTGAGTTGAGGAGGAAGAGGTCGTATGTTGATGGATGCATCTTTCTTCTTGCCTCCTGTAACCATCACCGCGATTGCATCATCGTGGCCTTAATTCTTATTTTGCTATTGCATTCTCGTTCCAGTCAATACAGACATGTGCGATCCCTTTGCTCAAAACATACATGTCCGTTCTAGTCTTATTTTGATTGGCTTGAATGAAGGTCTATCCCGCCGTTAGGCGCCGCGGCATGCTCTGCTCGCGTCCGTTGGCGCGCTCGGCTTGTGGACAGCTTTTCCTTGCGTGTTCAACTGCTATATGCATACATATATATGGTTGCTCGCCGTTGAGGCAACCGCGGAGCGCTCTGCTCACGTCCCTCCGCGCGCGCTCTACCAACGGTTGGGCGTGCGCACGATCACGCCGGGGGCATCGTATGCATGCGGTTGCGCCGCGCGCTTTGCCACGCGATGCAGTTATGTGCGGCACGATGGAGTTACGCGCTGCAAATTAGAACTGCCATCAGGGCCTGCCAATATTCCTGGCCGTCTGGCTTCCCCTTTAATTCCCGTGGCCATTATAACCTTAGTCTCTTCAACCTTTCGATCGCACCCCACAACACAACATGCACACCCATGACGACACATAGAGAGGGGATGTCCAGCGGCGCTCCAATGGAGTTCGGCGAGCATAGAGTGGAGACCCACGTGAGGGAGACGGATCTCTCGGTGGTGTAGACCATCGACCCGGCCGTGGTGGACGACTACATCAACATCGTTGAGCAGTTGCTTGCTGGAGACAAGTACAAGGTGGTCAGCATCGACCTCCAGTACACGACCGGTCGTCCCGACATAGATCAGAAGATTGCTGTCGCCCAGTTGTGCGTGCGCCATCATGTCCTCATCTACCACTACTGCATGGCCATAGAGCCTTGCGACCATTTCAACAGGTTTGTCAACAGCACCGACTACAAGTTCGCCACGGTGGAAACCAAAGACGATGTAAATACGCTCAGTGTTACGGGCTTGGCCTGCAAGAACCTTGTCGAAATCCGTGACCACTACAGGGTTTGGGGCAGCACGAAGGACTCCCTGGTCGAACTCGCCTCGGCCATCATCGACCCCTACTACGAAAAGATGAAGCAGGATGCCCAGAAAACAAGCCCCCTATCCTGGCTGTAACATCCCAAATTTTCAATTTGGAATGTTATACATAGGTCATCCATGCATATCATATTTTGTTGCATTTCGTTTTGCTATCCTCGAAATTCTAAGCAACTCAAGGACCCATGGAGAGAGTTGGGGATTTCACGTTTTTCATATTTGATTTTTTTTTCAAATATCGAAACAAGGATCATTTGGTTTTAATTATTTTTCCTCTCCAAAAATATTTTATATTAAAATATATGAGAGGAGATAATATGTCTCCAAAATAAATGAAATATTGGAAGAAAAATACTAAAATCAAATAAATAATTCTATTTGAATTTTATTGCAATTTTATTTGAATTAGAATTTTTTTGCATAATTTAAAATTGCATTTTTGGCCAAGAAAATGTTCACTTTGTTCTAAATATTCTATTAAGACGGTGAAAATTTGTTTTGTTATTTTTTAGATTTTTATTTTATTTTCTAGGATTTTTCCAGCGAATTTGTTTAAAAAAAAGAAAAAAACTTTCGCCGGACCGAACTGGGCCGAGGCCCAGCCGGCCCAGCCACCGCGCCGCGCCTTCGTCCCCGACACGGACTCCCGAAGGAGTCCGGTCACCCGCCGCCGCCGACCGCCCCATCCCGCAAGTCGCGCCCCCTCCTATATAGCCGTTGCCGCCCCCCATGCCCCACACTGCCGCCGCTAGCCCCGCCTTCCGCCGCCCGCAGCAGCCGCACGCCGCCGCACCGCTGCTCGCCGCAGCCTGCGCCGCGCTGCACGCCGCCTGCGCCACGCCGCACGCCGCCCGCGCCGCCGTCGCCCCTCGCCGCAGCTCCGCCGCCCAGCCTCGCCGGATTCGCCGGAAGCCGTCGCCGTCGACCGCTGGTTTTTTCGGTTTAGGTATAAAAACCGTTTGGTTTTTTTAAAACCCTAGATTTGTTTTTTATTTGATCGGTTCTTTTTTTCGGTTTAGTTAAATAGCGGACGTTCGTCCGTATGTTCGCTTCAACGAACACTGTTCGTCAGTTAGCCGCAGACAGCGAACGTTCGTTCGTTAGCCTGTTCGTCTCGTTTTATTTGTCCAGGGTTTTTCCACGATTATTTTCGATCGTGATTTCTGCCCTGATCTTTGTTTTAGTTTATCTTTTCGCTCGTTTATCCAATTTAGGTTAAACAAGCGCCTAGATCTTCGTCTCGAAGCCTTCTTTCTGTTTGGAACAAGATTTTGGTACTGTAAAATTTGACTTTTGTCCAGATTAGTAAACGGATCTTGTTTCTTTCGTAGTTTGAGTTTCGTTGCTCCGTTTGATTTGATTCTTTTTGCAAACCGGAGTTCTTCAGTTGAACTTTGTGGTTAGATCTTCTTATTTGAGTTTTACCCGTGCATCCTTGCTTGATTGCTTATGTATGTTATTGTTTGTTTGCGATAGAATTCCCGGAGTGCGAAGCGTGCTACTACGAGTCACTAGGTTTTGCGGATCGTCAGCAAGGCAAGTAACACTTTGATCATACCCCTTTATTACCCAGTTTTTATGCATTAGTTTAAACCCTCACACGTTGCATGAGTAGGATTCTCTTAACATGTGGGTCTGGGAAGTAGATGACGAGGTAGAACCTATTACCTGTTCCTATTATCAAACCCTTGGGAGTTACTTCTACGTTATGCTTATTGTCGGATGTGGGGTTCCAGCAAACCCTTAAGGTTCGAACACTGGGGTGCGCGCGAAGTCTTTCCCTCCTACCGATCTATGCCCTAGCTCGCTAAGATCTCGCGGACGAACTCGACGAACTCGCAACACAGAAAGACACGAGGTTTATACTGGTTCGGGCCACCGTTGTGGTGTAATACCCTACTCCAGTGTGGTGGTGGTGGATTGCCTCTAGGGCTGATGATGAACAGTACAAGGGAAGAACAACCTCCTGAGGTTGAGGTGTTCTTGGGTAGGCTCTCGATCGGGTTGGATCAAGCTCAGATGAGATGCCTCTACTTTGGTGGCTAGCTCTACTTATATAGGCCCTGGTCCTCTTCCCAAATATCGAGCGGGAAGGGAGCCAACAACGGCGGGCAAATTTGAAGGGGGACAGCTAGTACAAGCTATCCTGACAAAAGCGGTCTTCGCCTGCGAAAAGCTCTGGTGGTGACGCCGTCTTGGGCTCCACAATGACCTCCGTCTTGCCGTCCTCCTGGTCTTGGTCTCGTTGCACCAATATAGCAACCTTTGCCTGATGCCTCGGTACTCTTCGCCTGTGCTGGCCTCCTTAGCACCAAAGTGGAAATAAGGACGCTCCGCGCGCTGGCGCCCTCCTGGCGTCGTTCGTCATGGCTCACATCACGAGGGCCTCGTGAGGTTTTGCCCCGCCTTGATATCTCCGCTCCTCGTGAGCCTGCTTGGCTAGGCCACTCCAGAGGAGGTCTTGCGTCGTCCGCCTCGCGAGGCTTGGACCCTCGCGAGGGTCTTGGATGCCTTGTCATTGAAGATGGGCCGTACGGCCTGCTGGCTTAGCCACGCTGTGGGCCGCAGGCAGGCAAGTCTGGGGACCCCCGTTCCCAGAACGCCGACAGTAGCCCCCGGGCCCAAGGTGCGCTCGGGCTTGGCTTCACGGCGAAGCCAAGGGTCAAGTTCGGAGCACCGCGGGCCCCAAAAGCCTGCAGCCTCGGTTGACGCATGGCGATTGATTGGACGTGGGCGTCTCCGCTTCCCCATGTTGCCTCGGCAACTGCACGATTTGACAAGTCCCTGTGACATGCAAGGAAAACCATCATTACCTGCGATTGTGGGAGACACCGGTTGGCCTTTTCTTGCTATAAATGGGGAGGGGGGCGGAGCCCCCGTTGCCCATCTCTTCCTCGCTTGCTTGCTTCTTCCTCCTTGCTCCACTACTGACAACAATGGCGCCTATCAGAAGGTTTTCTACCAAAGAGAAAGGAAAGGCTCCACGTGATGATCCGGGGCCACTTCCGCCGAAGAAGAGGTCGATCCATCGCCGTGATGAAGCGGCGATGCAGGTGGTGTCGAGGCCTTGGTGCGAGCGGCCTCCTCCGGGGTACCCACTGCCCTTGTACGCCCGAGCCGAGGGCTCGGGAGGTCGGAGCGACGAGCAGCGCCGCCCACGCCGTGTCCGGGGTCGCCGCGCCACGGCGACGCGTGCCATCGCCCCTGGGATCCACGCCGCGGACTCCTCGCGCGAGTTGGTGCTGTGGGCGCCGATGCCTCCAAGCTCCTGGATCCGCTTCCCGGTTCTTCTCCGACGTGATGCCGCCGAGGGGGCCTCTCGAGCTCTGGTTGCAGCACACCGACTGCAGCGCTCCGGCGACCGGAGCGGAGACCGAAGCGGTTCCCACCGGCAAGATCTTCATGACCCGCGGCTGGGGGAGATCGCACGAGTCTGCCGTGCGAGGGGTGCCCTCGAGATCTACTTCGAGTACGATGGCGCTTCCACGCTCTTCTTCAAGGTCTTCGACGTCGAGGGCCGCCGCCTAGAGTGCTGCTCCAGAGAGGAGTGCCAAACTGACGCGCGCTCCACTCGCGGCTACTCCAGCAGCAGTAGCCCTTGGGAGTCCAGTAGCTCTCCTGAGCCTTACGAGACTCCAGAGACGAGTGATGACAGCTACGTGCCCCCGAGCTCTCGGCGCGCTCGGAGCAGAGCTGCGGCGCCCGGCCGTCGCCGCCGCTGATCTGGATGGGGTTGGCGCCGGCCCCCATGGCCCACTGTTGATGATGGCGTCCGCCACGGAAGGATGTAGATAGGATTCCCCTTAGTATCATCTTTTGTTTCCTGCGAAGAATCATGAATCACCCCGTGGGGGCATGTAAGCGTCTGTAATGTCTTTTGTGTCTATCTTCCTTGTTATGAAAATTTGGTGAACGCATGTCCCGTTAAGGCTCAGTCCCCCCTTTCTTTCCTCGCGATAGCTTGTTGCTCTACGCTGACAGGTCCCGGTCCCCAGGCAGGCTACAGCCGTCGCTGGTATGCCAGGTTGCGTGCCGTGGTCAAGGCCAGGAGGTGTGCGGCCCGAGGTCCAGTAAGAGCCCCTGAGGCGCGATGCTCAGGAGGTCCCCCTTAGCACTCAAGCAGCCATGGTAAGGCGAGAAAGGGAGTCAACGTGGCCGCAACGGGGTTGCGGCAAGGCATGAGTGACCATTAGGCCCAAACATTTAGCCGATCCGAGTGCGGGACTTATCTTGTTGATCTCGTGGCGACTCCTGACGTTGCGCCAGGGCTGCGCGCCTACTTGTGCGGCATAGCTAGGCCGGCCCATACGAGTTTCCGTCCCCTCATGCTTTCCTTAGTGCTCTACGTCCTCAGGTCCCGGCCCTCGAGCGAGCTCAGCCGCCACTGGTATGCCAGGTCGCGATGCCGTGGTCAAGGCCAGGGGGTGAGGGCTGGAGAGCCAGTAAGAGCTCCTGAGTCGCGATGCTCAGGAGCCCCCCTTTTAACGCGCAAGCGAATTGCATGAGAGAAAAGGAGACTCGCGGTGCCGCCTGCTATCCTTCCCACGGGATCCCTGTGGATAGGCACAAGAAGAAACACGGTTTGCCGTTACAGCTGTCAGCCTGCCGCTGGTTGCTCTAGATGAGATGAAGGCACTGAGGGCCTGGTGAGGTGACGTGCGCGGGGCGTGCCGCGAGCCAGAGCTCGACCGCTCAGGTTTGTCGACGTGAGAGGGACGGACCCATGCACCAGCGCCGTGCCTGTGTGGAGGCCCCGGGGGAGGCGATGGTCGGGCAGGTGGTAGCAGTCGGCAGGTTAAGCATGGAGAGCAGATTAGCTTAGGTAAATGCAGGAAGATACATACCACTGGGTCCGGCCCGAGCGGCTTGGGGATGATGCAGCCCGAGGGGCGCCCCCAGCAAGGTAAGCTAAAGACATAAGCAAAAGGGATACATGCCACAGGGACGGACCCATGTGGCCTGGGAATAATGCAGCCCGAGGGGCGCTCCCAGCTAAACGAGCTTGGAAGATGTCACCTGGTTCTGTAGACGAAGTAGAGTTGGTGCAGCTGAAGGCGTGCGTCAAAGAAATGACTCCTCATGAGCCACCGGGACCCTGAGCCTCGGGAGGCTCTGGGGGCTCGGGAGGTTCCCTGAAGACCGTCTCCATCTCCTCCAGGACGGCGTGGTACCTGGCTTCCTGAGCCGCCAGGACACGCTGCAGGTCGCGTTGATAGGCTGACGCCACGCTCGGCAAGCCGAAGGGCATGCGAACGTAGCTGTGTGGTGGGCCCTCACAGTAGCCCACATGCGATGGCCAGAAGCGCTCCTGAGATGCGGCCTTGTTGAGCCCTGGGACGTCGATGCAGACACGCAGCCCAGCATCCTCGCCAGGATGGGGAGCCGCGCCTCGTGAATAGCGGTCGCCGCGCATGGCTCTTGCGTCTTGCAGTTCCTGGGTGGTCTTGGTGACGAACTCCTGAGTGGTGGGCACTCCCTGCCCTGTGCTCTCCTGAGGAACATGTGCCGCGAAGCACGCTTCCAAGTGGTGCCCAAGCGCCTCCCTTGTGAGGTTGGCAAGGTCAGAGGCCCTCCAGAAGAGAGCCCCTGAGCCCTGCCCGAGAAGGGCGCCGGACACGCTTTCCTATGCAACGGAGGGAGGCGCCCCTGGGACGGGCGCCGATCCTGATGTGGCCCCTGCCGCGACGCCATCCTCCTGAGGTCCTGCACGGCGCGGCTGCTTCTTCTTGGGGATGGCCTCCGGAGGGCCTTCACTTCTGCTGTCGGGGTTGTCGATTGCTGCGGCTTGAAAGGCGCGCTCGAGGGAGCACACCGCATCCCTCTCTTCACATGGGCTGTGATGATTCCTCCGCTTCCCTGCATCTTGAGAACGTTGTAGCCATGATGAGTGACTGCCATGAACTTGGCCAGGGCTGGATACCCGAGGATGACATTGTACGGCAGGCGGATGTGCGCGACGTCGAAGTCGATGAGCTCGGTGCGGTAGTTCTTGCGCTCCCCGAAGGTGACATGCAGGAGGACCTGCCCTATCAGTGTGGTGGAACCGTCAGTCACTCTTGAGAAAGGCTTGGTGGGCTGGAGCTGTTCATATGGCACTTGGAGGTTGTCGAACGTGTCGACGGACAGGACGTTGAGCCCTGCGCCGCCGTCGATGAGAGTCTTGGTGACCTGTACATTGCTGATGACTGGGGAACACATCATAGGGAGGGCGCCAGCGGTGGCTGCGCACTTGAGCTGATCCGCCGAGTTGAAAGTGATGGCGCATTGGGACCACTTGAGCGGGCGCGTAGCCTCCAGCTTGGGGAGCACCGCGTTCACCTCGCGAGCGAACTGTTTGAAGATGCGCTGAGAGGCTGGGGCCGGGCGCCGGCCAAAATGCAGGCGATTACACGCGGCTCCTGGAAGCCCACAGCCCCCTCGTCCTGGTGGTGGTGGTCGTTCCTTCTTGGTGGCGGCAGCGGGGGAAGACCGGTGTTGCCCTGGGGGCGATCCTCACGAGGCGGGTCCCTCCCGGCGCCCTCGCGAGGTTGGTCCTGCCAGCGGTCCTCACGAGGCCGGTTGCGCCACTCCTGGCGCGGGCCACGGTCGTCCCAGCGTCCGCCTCCTCGTCCTCCTCCACGGCCGTAGCCTCGGTCGTTGCGCTCGGGGCGTTGACTGAAGCGTCCTTCCCGTATGGCTTTGAGCTCTTGATAGTCGCTGGTGTTGTGGGTGTTCAGGTTGTGGAAGGCGCAGAACGGTCGGCCGTTCTTAGATGACTAGGGCTGATCTCTGCCCCGCTTGGTGTCGGGCTCTGCTGCGAGCACCACCACCTCCTTGCGCTTCACGTCCTTGGCCTTGGCCTTCTTCTCCTCCGCTCCTGCAGCTGGCAGCTCGAGGAGAGAAAGGCGCCCCTCCTCAGCTCTTGCGCACTTGGTCGCCTGGTTGAACAACTCCTAAGATGTGCAGAGCTCCTCGTGGATAGCGAGCTCTTCCTTCATCTTGACGTCGCAGACGCCGTCAGAAAACGCGGAGATGATGGCCTCGTCCGTGACCTTGGGGATCTTGAGGCGGGTGTTGTTGAAGCGCTGGATGTACTTCTGGAGGGTCTCTCCTGGTTGTTGCTTGATGCGGCGCAGGTCACCCGCGACCGGTGGGCGGTCGCGAGTGCCCTGGAAGTTGGCGACGAAGCGGTCGCGCATCTTGACCCAGGAGGAGATCGAGCCGTGCTGCAGGTTCAGGACCCAGGAGCGAGCTCCATCCTTGAGAGCCATGGGAAACCAGTTCGCCATGACTTTTTCATCGCCGTTGGCCGCTTCGATGCTCAGCTCATAGAGCTGGAGGAACTCCGCGGGGTCGGCGGTGCCGTTGTAGCGAGGAGGTAGATCCGGTTTGAACTTGCCTGGCCAGGCGACGCTATGCAGCTCGGGGGTGAAGGCGCGGCAGCCGGGTGTGGTTGCCGGGGCCCGCTCCAGAGGCGGAGCTTGGTCTTGACGAGGTCCGCGCTGCGCCGCTGCGGGCGGTGTGCGGTCTTGACGAGGTGGCGCGGGGAGCGCAGGTGCAGCTTCTCGCGGCCGCGGGATTTCTTGGCAGCTTCTCTCTTCGCGCGCGGGCACCGGGCGCGGCAGATCACGCCGCAGAGCAGCGCGCCTTGGTGCCAAGGCGCCGCCTTGGGGCAGAGGTGGTGGAGGCACGCCATGAGCCTCGTCGCCCATGGCTGGTTGAGGGGGAGGCAGAGAGAGGAACGGCGCCGGAGAGCCCCCTGCGGCGCGGACGAGCTCGGCGACGCGGTCGAGCCACTCCTCATAGAGGTCGTCGACGGGGCGGTAGCGCAGGAGTTCGTTCGTCGCGAGGAGCGCGGCCCGTGCCTCCATGGGAGCGCGGCGCGCGTGAGACGAAGAACCGGCATGGGTTAGTGATGGAGTAGCGGTGCGGCCGTCCTGCCGCACCGAAGGATGCAGCAAGGACGCTTGCTGCTTGTTCCCTGCCGGGCCGGTGGCAGCGTTGGTGGCGGGAGACGTAGAACGACGAGGTGGCCCGCCAACGGGAGCCGTCTGAGCGACGCGGGCGGTGAGGGCAGCCTGACGCTCAGCTCGAGCACGGCGAGCGTCCGCCATGGAGACGGCGGAGTGACGGAGCGATGAACTGATAGAAGGGAAACTACGGCGCACCCCTACCTGGCGCGCCAAATGTCGGATGTGGGGTTCCGGCAAACCCTTAAGGTTCAAACACTGGGGTGCGCGCGAAGTCTTTTCCTCCTACCGATCTATGCCCTAGCTCGCTAAGATCTCGCAGACGAACTCGCAACACAGAAAGACACGAGGTTTATACTGGTTCGGGCCACCATTGTGGTGTAATACCCTACTCCAGTGTGGTGGTGGTGGATTGCCTCTAGGGCTGATGATGAACAGTACAAGGGAAGAACAGCCTCCTGAGGTTGAGGTGTTCTTGGGTAGGCTCTCGATCGGGTTGGATCAAGCTCAGATGAGATGCCTCTACTTTGGTGGCTAGCTCTACTTATATAGGCCCTGGTCCTCTTCCCAAATATCAAGCGGGAAGGGAGCCAACAACGGCGGGCAAATTTGAAGGGGGACAGCTAGTACAAGCTATCCTAACAAAAACGGTCTTCACCTGCGAAAAGCTCTGGTGGTGACGCCGTCTTGGGCTCCACGATGACCTCCGTCTTGCCGTCCTCCTGGTCTTGGTCTCATTGCACCAATATAGCAACCTTTGCCTGATGCCTCGGTACTCTTCGCCTGCGCTGGCCTCCTTGGCACCAAAGAGGAAATAAGGATGCTGCGCGCGCTGTCGCCTGCCTGGCGTCGTTCGTCATGGCTCACGTCACGAGGGCCTCGTGAGGTTTTGCCCCGCCTTGATATCTCCGCTCCTCATGAGCCTCCCTGGCTAGGCCACTCCAGAGGACGTCTTGCGTCGTCCGCCTCGCGAGGCTTGGACCCTCGCGAGGGTCTTGGATGCCTTGTCGGTGAAGATGGGCCGTACGGCCTGCTGGCTTAGCCACGTTGTGGGCCGCAGGCAGGCAAGTCTGGGGACCCCCGTTCCCAGAACGCCGACACTTATATTGCCATGCTATGCTCGTAGACGTGGTTTGGGTTTGAGTGTATTCATGACATATGTGAGTTTCTTAATTAATGGTTAACATAAGGTGGCTACTTAAACACACATCTGGGTGGATTGCTTGCGGGCACCTGGAGAATCCAGTGTTGTCCTAGGATATCCCGGAGTACCCGTGTGATCATCCTACGGTCCGCCACCTAGGCTCAAAGGGATCACAAGATTATTCATGCTAGAAACTTCCGTGTGCAGCCACAAGCTATTATGGGCTCTAGCATAGTTGAGTAGGTTGCATGACCTCGTTCAGTGGTAGACTAGCAGATGTAGAGGGAAAGTAGGTGTAACTGTCTACCCAGGGTAAAGAGTTAGTGCTTCTGAAAGACTGTGTCTCGGTCATCCGTTTCTCAAACACCATGTAGTGCGAGAAATCCAACAGAGGAGATCGAGTCTTGTGGGGAAAAGTGCGCAAACCTCTGCAGAGTGTACAAACTAATCATGGTTAGCCGTGTCCCCAGTTACGGACATCTTGAGTATCTGGTACTTGAATTATTGATTTGATCTCATCACTCTAAATTAATTTGTTGGGATGATAATGACTACTTTAATTGGGATTGAGTTGGAGGAACCTTCTCAATGATGTTTCAACCACCATGATAGTTAAATAAAATCTATTCCTTTGTTGTAGGAAAAAATTGGCTTTTTGCAAAACATTATAACCATAGAAGCCTCCACCAGCCATATATGCATGTAGTGATAGCATTTATCTGTTCATTGCTCTACTGTGTTATATTTCTAGCATATTCCATGTGCTGACCCATTTTCGGGCTGCAACATATCATGTTGCAGAATTTTCAGACGAAGAGTAAGGTGCGCTAGGTCGTTTGTCATGCACTCAGCTATGCCGTTGGAGTTGGACTCACTTTATCTTCCAAGCCTTCCGCTGTTATTTTATTTAGATGGCCTTAAGCCATATTTATTGTAATAAGTTCTCTTTTGAGATATTCGATGTAATAAGTGTGTGATTGCCACTCTGTTGTAAATCCTTCGAGTACTGTGTTTGTCAGCATGACCGGTCCAGGGATGACACTGAACACAGAGACTTGACCGTCTGAGGTCGGGTCGCTACAAGATGGTATCAGAGCCCACGCTGAATGTAGGACACGACCACTAAGATGAGCCATAGGTCATTCTTCTCTACTCATTTCTGACTCCTCTCCATTTTCTACTCTTTAGGATGGCGGACTCAAGGAACAAGTTTGCACAACCGGATGAAGACACACCTTTTGGACGACACTTGAAGGAAGTCACTAGGTACCTGAACATCGGAATACCAAGCTTCACGGGGACCTACGCCGCCACTTTACCAGAAGAGGAGCGCTGGATGATTCGAGTTCAAGTTCCAGGAAGGACATTCACGCCAGTTACGGAGCCCATAGAGTTTTCCTTTGATGCACCAACCTGGAGTCTAGGCAAGAGCATGGCAGCCCACATTGCTATGGGACAAATTGGAGAAGTCTACAAACAGGAGCTGAAGGACACTATCTACCAGATATGCGGGCGCCGAGATGAGCAATGGGAGATGATCAGCACCAGGAGAGACAGGTCCATTGCAGCTTTCATCCAGGAGTTAAACCAGCACAATTCGTTGACAGGAGAATCAGATTTGCGCAGGCATGATAGATTTGAAGAAGGCGATGACTAGGATCACATAGCTAGAAGAGGAACTCAAGTCTACACGCGATGGATATGAGGAGGAAATGATGATACTCGTGGAGAAGAATGATGACCTGATAAGGAAGCTAGGAGTTTTCTTGGGAGACCCCGCGCCAGGAGGAGAAGACGATGAACCCAAGGAAATTCGTTCTGAAGACTACATCATCATCGACGACATCGACTCTGACCCTGATGGTAGTGATGATGATTATGAAGACGAAGCGGGAGCGGATATCATGGAGTCTTCCACTGATCAAAATTTCTAGATGACCACCATATGATTAGTAGTATTCCCCCTGTATATGGTAGTAGTCCGAGCACTTTTGTAACGATAGTTCTAGACCGATTGTATGCCCTTGCTTGAATTGATTTTGTTCAATATGATTGTGTTTGTCTCATGTGCATATGGGTAGTGTTTTTTCACTAGACCTCATTCTATTCTAATCTCTCCCCTCTAAACCCATCAGATGCCTCCGAGACCTGACACCGGATTTGTCTTCCCACCGGAGATCACCCAGTTTATCCAGCAGCAGAATGCCTTGATGCATATATTAGTCCAGAACCAAGGCAACAACAACAACAACCCTCCACCACCACCACCTCCAGTTGACAACTTAGCTCGCTTTCTGGGGTCGCAGCCGCCAGTGTTTTCTAGTAGCACCGAGCCAATAGTTGCCGATGACTGGCTACGCAAGATTGGAAGGGAGTTGACCACCGCAGGTTGCACAGATGCTGAGAAGGTGCGTTTTGCCGCACATCAATTGGATGGACCAACAGCTTCATGGTGGGAGAATTACACAACCACCTTCCCTATAGCCAATATCACTTGGGATCAGTTTCAGCAAGCATTCCGCACAGCCCATGTCTCAACTGGAGCTATGAGCATGAAGAAGCGCGAGTTTCACAACTTGCGCCAGGGAAATCGTACCGTGGCTCAGTACGTAGACGAGTTTAGTAAGCTATCTCGTTATGCCCCTGATGATGTGGCCACAGATGCCGCGAAGTAGAAGTTTATGGAAGGGCTGAATGATGAGATGAGCATGCAGTTGATGGTGGCAACATTTAACAACTACCAGGAGCTGGTAGACAAGGCTCTTATGATTGAAGGGAAGGAACAACAGATTGAGAGCCGCAAGAGGAAATATGGACAAGGAAAGTACAATTCTGGAGCTCAGCAGAAGCCTCGTTTCACCCCGAACTCGGGAGGATTTACCCATAACCATGGAGGCCACACCCATAACGGAGGGAGTTCTCATAACCACAATGGCCCCAAGAATAGGAATGGGAATGGAGCAAGCAGTAATCAGAATCGCTCCAATCCAGCCACACCCGCCCAGAAGGACCTAAGTCACATTACTTGTTTCAAGTGCGGGAAGACTGGACACTATGCCACTGAGTGCCCTGAAGCGAAGAATGTGAATGGCAATGGAAGCTCTGGGAAGAAGCCCAACCCTTTCAACCGGGGACAAGTGAACCACGTGAACATCGAGGAGGTTGAAGAGCAGCCTGATGCAGTTATCGGTAAGTTTTTGGTTAAGTCGTTTACTGCAATTGTTCTTTTTGATACTGGTGCATCGCATTCACACATTTCAAGGGGATTCATGGATAAATATAAGCTGCCCACCAAAGTACTTAGGACACCTATGTTAGTAAGCTCCCCAGGAGCGGAGTATATGGCAAGTCAAGGGTGTTTTCAGATGCCATTGACCATTGGAAGCCATGTTTTCCCCTCAGACCTGATAATTTTGGAGTCACAAGGTTTGGATGTGATACTAGGCATGGATTGGTTGTCGATGTATGGAGGAAACATCGATTGCGCCAGTAAGTCTATTTTACTCACCACCCCGGAGGGAAAAAGGATCAAGTATGTATCTAGGCATGCGCCTAGGAGGACTCAAGTAAATTCTCTCACAGGTGTTGTTCAGGAGGAAGTGCCAGTAGTGAAGGATTACCTAGATGTATTTCCAGAGGAGCTACCAGGCATGCCGCCAGATCGAGACATCGAGTTTTTGATAGAACTATTGCCAGGCACCGGACCGATATCGAAGAGACCATACCGGATGCCCGCGAATGATCTGGAAGAGATCAAGAAGCATATTAAGGAGTTATTGGAGAAAGGTTACATTCGACGAAGTTCATCACCATGGGGAGCCCCAGTGCTCTTGGTTGAGAAGAAGGATGGATCTTTAAGAATGGTTGTTGATTATCGAGCCTTGAATGAGGTGACCATCAAGAACAAGTACCCACTGCCGATGATCAATGATTTGTTTGACCAGCTGCAAGGAGCTAAAGTGTTTTTGAAGATCGATCTGCGATCAGGATATCACCAGCTGAAGATACGAGAAAAGGATATACCAAAAACAGCTTTCACCACAAGGTACGGGTTATATGAGTATACGGTTATGTCATTTGGACTGACTAACGCCCCTGCCTATTTCATGAGTATGATGAACAAGGTGTTAATGGAGTCCTTGGATAAGTTTGTCGTGGTGTTCATTGATGATATCTTGGTATACTCAAATAATGAAGAGGAACACAAGGAACATTTGTCTTTAGTTCTCGAGAAGCTCAGGGAACATCAGTTATATGCCAAGTTCAGCAAATGTGAGTTTTGGTTGAAGGAAGTTGGATTTCTTGGACATGTTATATCAGGAGAAGGTATAGTAGTGGATCCTACCAAGGTCCAGTTAGTCACTGAGTGGTTGGAACCCACCTCAGTTGGAGAGATCCGCGGTTTTCTTGGACTCACGGGATACTATCGGAGATTCATTGAGAATTTCTCCAAGATTGCGAAGCCTATGACGGCATTGTTGAAGAAGGACACCAAGTTCCATTGGATTGAAGAATGCGAAGCAAGTTTCCAGGAGTTGAAGAAATGTTTGACTACAGCCCCAGTGCTGATTCTGCCGGATATACGCAAGGATTTCCAAGTGTATTGCGACGCCTCTTGCTTAGGACTTGGAGGAGTACTTATGCAGGATGGAAGAGTTGTTTCATATGCCCCACGACAACTTTGACCGCATGAGTTGAATTATGCCACGCATGATTTGGAGTTAGCAGCTGTAGTGCATGCCCTCAAGACCTGGAGACATTTTCTTATTGGAAATCGTTGTGATGTGTACACGGATCATAAGAGTTTGAAGTACATTTTCACACAGAAGGAGCTGAATCTCAGGCAGAGGAGATGGTTGGAGCTTATAAAGGATTATGATATGAAGCTGCACTATCATCCAGGAAAGGCCAATGTCGTAGCAGACGCTTTGAGCCGGAAGGGTTATGCCAATACCTTAGTAACAGGAGGATTGCCAAAGGAGTTAGCCGACGATCTCAGGGAACTCTGTTTGGAGATTGTTCCTAGAGGTTTTGTTGCAGCGATGGAAGTTCAATCTACATTGTTGGGAAAGATTCGTGAAGCTCAGAAGGATGACAAGGAAATTGCTGAAATAAAGGAGAGAATGAGCAAAGGAAAAGCGAAGGGTTTTCGTGAGGATGAGCACGACACCTTGTGGTTCGAGGAACGTGTATATGTTCCCAATAATGCCGAGATCAGGAAGTTGATACTACAGGAAGCTCATGACTCGCCATACTCGATACACCCCGAAAACACTAAGATGTATTTGGATCTGAAGGAACGTTTCTAGTGGACTGGAATGAAGAAGGATATTGCCGAGTATGTAGCCATATGTGATGTATGCCAGAGAGAGAAGGCAGAACATCAGAAGCCAGCAGGATTACTGCAGCCTATGCCGATACTCGAATGGAAGTGGGACAAGCTTGGTATGGATTTTATCACCGGATTACCCAGGACCCGATCGGGATATGACTCTATCTGGGTAGTAGTGGATCGCTTGACCAAAGTAGCTCACTTTATCCCAGTGAAAACCACCTATACCTGTGCAAAGTTGGCCAAGATATATATGACCAGGATCGTATGTCTGCACGGAGTTCCGAGGACCATCGTATCAGATAGAGGAACACAGTTTACTTCAAAGTTTTGGCACCAGCTGCACCAGACTTTGGGTACCAGGCTAGAGTTCAGTACAGCCTTTCATCCGCAGACAGATGGACTGACCGAGAGAGTCAATCAGATTCTGGAGGACATGTTGAGAGCTTGTGCGCTAGATTATGGATCTAGTTGGGATAAGAATTTGCCATATGCAGAGTTCTCATACAACAATAGCTACCAGGCCAGTTTGAAGATGGCACCTTTCGAAGCTTTGTATGGAAGGAGGTGCAGAACACCGTTGATGTGGGATGAAGTGGGAGACCGTCAGTTGTTTGGTCCGAATTTGATCAAAGAGTCGGAAGAGAAGGTTAAGATGATTCGAGATAGACTGAAGGTAGCTCAGTCCAGACAGAAGAGCTATGCAGATTCAAAACGCAAGGAGGCAGTCTATGAAACCAGAGACAAAGCATATCTGCGAGTGTCACCTCTGCGAGGAGTTAAACGTTTTGGAGTTAAGGGAAAGTTAGGCCCGAGATTTGTAGGTCCATACCGTGTTTTGGAACGCATGGGAGAAGTAGCCTACAAGTTGGAGTTAACCGAAGGACTGTCAGGAGTTCATGATGTGTTTCACGTTTCCCAGTTGAAGAAGTGCCATGCAGAGATGGCCGATATTCCTCTGAGAGATACAGTGCCCCTGGAAGCAATTCAGTTGGATAGTGATTTGACCTATGAGGAGAAACCTGTCAAAATTCTCGAGTTTGCCAGCCGAGTTACTCGCAACAAAGTTATCAATTTTTGCAAAGTTCGGTGGAGCCACCATACCGATGATGAAGCCACCCGGGAGTGAGAGGATGATCTACGCAAAGACCACCCACACCTATTTTCTAGCCAACCCGAATCTCGAGGACGAGATTCATCTTAAGGGGGGTAGGTTTGTAGCATCCCAATTTTTCAATTTGGAATGTTATATATAGGTCATCAATGCTATCCTCGAAATTCTAAGCAACTCAAGGACCCACGGAGAGAGTTGGGGATTTCACGTTTTCCATATTTGATTTTTTCAAATATCGAAACAAGGATCATTTGGTTTTAATTATTTTTCCTCTCCGAAAATATTTCATATTAAAATATATGAGAGGAGATAATATGACTTCTCAAAATAAATGAAATATTGGAAGAAAAATACTAAAATCAAATAAATAATTTGATTTGAATTTTATTGCAATTTTATTTGAATTAGAATTTTTTTTGCATAATTTAAAATTACATTTTTGGCCAAGAAAATGTTCACTTTGTTCTAAATATTCTATTTAGACGGTGAAAAATTTGTTTTGGTATTTTTTAGATTTTATTTTATTTTCTAGGATTTTTTCAGCAAATCTGTTTTAAAAAAAGAAAAAAACCTTCGCCGGACCGAACTGGGCCGAGCCCAGCCAGCCCAGCCACCACGTCGCGCCTTCGTCCCCGATACGGACTCCCGAAGGAGTCCGGTGGCCCGCCGCCGCTGACCGCCCCCTCCTGCAAGTCAAGCCCCCCTCTTATATAGCCGTCGCCGCCCCCCTTGCCCCACACCGCCGCCGCTAGCCCCGCCTCCCGCCGCCCGCAGCAGCAGTAGCCGCACGCCGCCGCTCGCCGCCGCCTGCGCCGCGCCGCAAGCCGCCGCTCGATGCCGCCGCCCGAGTCGCCGTCGCCCCTCGCCGCAGCCCCGCCGCCCCCCTTTGCTGGATTCGTTGAAAGCCGTCGCCGTCGACCGCCGGTTTTTTTCGGTTTAGGTATAAAAACCGTTCGGTTTTTTTAAATCCTAGATCTGTTTTTTATTAGATCGGTTCGTTTTTTCGGTTTAGTTAAATAGCGGACTTTCGTCCATACGTTCATTTTAACGAACGCTATTCGTCAGTTAGCCGCAGACAGCGAACGTTCGTTCGTTAGCCTGTTCGTCTCGTTTTATTTGTCCAGGGTTTTTTCGCGATTATTTTCGATCGCGATTTCTGCCCTGATCGTTGTTTTAGTTTATCTTTTCGCTCGTTTATCCAAATCAGGTGAAACAAGCGCCTAGATCTTCGTCTCGAAGCCCACTTTCTGTTTAACCAACTTGAACAAGATTTTGGTACTGTAAAATTTGACTTTTGTCCAGATTAGTAAGCGGATCTTGTTTCTTTCGTAGTTTGAGTTTCGTTGCTCCGTTTGGTTTGATTCTTTTTGCAAACCGGAGTTCTTTAGTAGAACTATCTGGTTAGATCTTCTTATTTGAGTTTTACCTGTGCATCCTTGCTTGACTGCTTATGTATGTCATTGTTTGTTTGTGATAGAATTCCCGGAGTGCGAAGCGTGCTACTACGAGTCACTAGGTTTTGCGGATCGTCAGCAAGGCAAGTAACACTTTGATCATACCCCTTTATTACCCAGTTTTTATGCATTAGTTTAAAACCTCACACGTTACATGAGTAGGATTCTCTTAACATGTGGGTCTGGGAAGTAGATGATGAGGTAGAACCTATTACCTGTTCCTATTATCAAACCCTTGGGAGTTACTTCTACGCTATGCTTATATTGCCATGCTATGCTCGTAGACGTGGTTTGGATTTGAGTGTATTTATGACCGATGTGAGTTTGTTAATTAATGGTTAACATAAGGTGGCTACTTAAATACACATCGAGTGGATTGCTTGCGGGCACCTGGAGAATCCAGTGTTGTCCTAGGATATCCCGGAGTACCCGTGTGATCATCCTACGGTCCGCCACCCAGGCTCAAAGGGATCATAAGATTATTCATGCTGGAAACTTCCATGTGCAGCCACAAGCTATTATGGGCTCTAGCATAGTTGAGTAGGTTGCATGACCTCTTTCAGTGGTAGACTAGCAGATGTATAGGGAAAGTAGGTGTAACTTTCTACCCAGGGTAAAGAGTTAGTGCTTCTGAAAGACCGTGTCTCGGTCATCCGTTTCTCAAACACCATGTAGTGCGAGAAATCCAACAGAGGAGATCGAGTCTTGTGGGGAAAAGTGCGCAAACCTCTACAGAGTGTACAAACTAATCATGGTTAGCCGTGTCCCCGGTTATGGACATCTTGAGTATCTGGTACTTGAATTATTGATTTGATCTCATCACTCTAAATTAATTTGTTGGGATGATAATGACTACTTTAATTGGGATTGAGTTGGAGGAACCTTCTCAATGATGTTTCAATTCCTTTGTTGTAGGAAAAAATTGGTTTTTTGCAAAACATTATAACCATAGAAGCCTCCACCAGCCATATATGCATGTAGTGATAGCATTTATCTATTCATTGCTCTACTGTGTTATATTGCCAGCATATTCCATGTGCTGACTCATTTTCGGGCTACAACATCTCATGTTGCAGAATTTTCAGACGAAGAGTAAGGTGCGCTAGGTCGTTTTCATGCACTCAGATATGCCGTTGGAGTTGATGGACTCACTTTATCTTCCAAGCCTCCCGCTGTTATTTTATTTAGATGGCCTTAAGCCATATTTATTGTAATAAGTTCTCTTTTGAGACATTCGATGTAATAAGTGTGTGATTGACACTCTGGTGTAAATCCTTCGAGTACTGTGTGTGTCAGCATGACCGATCCAGGGATGACACTGAACATAGAGACTTGACCGTCTGAGGTCGGGTCGCTACACTGGCATAGGGCCTGGATGCGGCAACTGGATGAACCTCACCTCAGGTTCGCGGCCAAGAGCGTGTACACATGCTACGAGATGCACAGGCGGATCGGTGACATGAGAAAGTGCCTCCTTACCCAAATCGATGAGCCCGGATCGAGCCACAAGTAGAGCAAGCGTCACAAGAAGTAGATGATGATCAGATGATCATTTATGCGAGTTAATCATGCATGTAATATATAGTTTACTTTATTGGTGTGTGGAAATGTCATGTGTGTAGTAGCCACCTATGTAATTATGCATGTAATAGTTTACTTTGGTGTATGCAAATGCCATGGTTGGATTAGCCACCTATGTAAGTGGACGTTTAATTTGGTTATGCAAGCATGTCCTTATAAGTGTGTGTGTATATATATATATACTAGCACATATGCCCGTGCGTTGCAACGGGAGAGATTTTTGCCGACAAGCATCGGGAGAGATAATTGATGCGTCCATCAAAACGGTATCCACCACAGTGGAGCGACAAAGCGGAGAGCTATAGTGTTCTTGCGGGTCATGTTTGGCCCGCGAGATCTTTATAGTGGTTGGGTTGGTCGGAGTGGTGGCAACTACCCGGCTCGTTCCTTGTTTCCTTCAGGTCTGCCTCCTTGTCGAGGTTGTGGTGACCTCCTGAGTTTTTATTAAAAAATGCGAGCATTTTTCCAGATCATTAATTTCTGGAAAAAATGCAAACAAAATTTGAAATAGGAAGATTTTTTCAAAATTCACAAACATTTTCTGAAAACAGGAACCATTTTTAAGGCGGGGAAACGAACATTGTTTGAATTTATGATTTTTAAAAATGGAAACTTGCTTTGAACATTTGAAAACATTTTCAAAAATGTGTTTTTAATAATGAACATTGTATCAAATTTATGAACATTTCTATAAAAGGAATATTTTTTGAATTTCTATTATTTTCTAAAAGACAATTTATTCGAAAATTCACGAACAGTTTTGTATCTTTTTAAAGAATTACGAACAAACTTGGAACGAGGATTAAAATTAAAGTTCTAAATATTTCTGAAAATGGGAACTAATTTTGAAACTATGAAGATTTAACAAAAATTTGTACAAAAAACGAAATTCTGAAAAAAATTGGGAAAAGGAAAAAATAAAAAAGAAAAGTTGAAAAAGAACAGAGTAAAAATGAAAATGGTGGGCTCATCTTTGGACAACCATTGTGAAGCTCCAACTATATGCCGCCCGTGCCGATAAATTAGGTTTCCTAGCTGTGTGGGCAGGATAAAAATGGGTGGCTTCTCCAAGCCTTAGCGCGTGCGGCCCACGTACGAAATTTTGGACAACACTTTTTTTTTCTAGCAGATGGACCACAAAAATTTAGTACCACCTCGGATATCTATATCTATGTCTATACCCCTACTAATAAAGAAAGGTGAGTTTCTCCAATTTTTTCATCCGTTCACCACCGAAAATACTTTTATTTATAGATAGATGCACTTAATGGGGTGAGAATTATATGTGCAAGAAAAACCATGTCTGCACGTCAAGAAAGAACATTTTGGTTCTGGGTTTCGCCGCGTGTGAAGTAATCAATCCGCTATTTTTTTCATTCATTGATCGAGTGCATTTAAGTGTTTTATTAGGTCATCGCATGCCAGAGAAGGTCCGTGAATTATTCAATCTATTATTTGATTCATTCGAGAGCATTTTAAAGCATGAAGTTCAATAATATGGAAATGAAGCGGGTCCTCAATTTTCCATGTACAAGCCACCGGTATGTACAACCGGGGTTAATTGTACTCCACTATTTTTGCGTTTCTTAGTCGAGGGGATTTAAGGTTGAAGTTGCATAATGTGGGAGGTCGTCGGGATCTTTTCTTTTTCATGCATCTAGCTCACGTAGTCGGGTCTTCTCTTCTCTTTGCCTCGAGTAGGAATCCTTGAGAAATTTAGGGCCCTTTTGTAGATAGTTCAGCTAGCAATCCATCCATCTAGCTCACGTACTGGGTTTAATTCCCTTTTTAGAAAGCTCGGGTACTAATCCATCCATCCTTCATTCGAGTTAATTCATCCATCCTTCATCCAAGTTAATTCATCCATCCTTCATTCAGTTTACTACATATAGTTTCGCACACGTATACAAGTCGTTACAACTGTACATAAATGAGCTATATGGGACTATTGAACATATTTTATTTTCGTTATTTCCTAGGTAGTTAGATTGGCTAAATTTTGTGGGGTGTGAAATTCTTAGACACCGAATTGACATGTGTTTGCAAGGCGTGAGTAGACATCAGAAAGAAAGATGAGTTGAAGGATCGTACTCCCGATCTCAAACACCCGACACAGTGTTGCCGTTCACTCGAATAACACATGTCCTGCTAACCAATGGCCAACGTAAAGATTTAAGAACATACCGCAGCGTCAGATACGAAACATTCTATGATTATTTTTGTTTTATTCAAATTTAAAAAAAAATTATTATTATGAATTGCCAAATATTCTTGAAGACAAGAACCATTTTTGAAATCCCAAACAATTTTCAAAACTGCGATTTGATTTTTGGAAGTTTCATACATTTTCAGGAATACAGAAAGAAAATTTGAAATGGGAACATCTTCGAAAATTTACAAACATTTTTCAAAAACATGAACCTTTTATAAGAACACGAGTATTTTTTGAATTTGTGAAGAATTTTCAAAAAAACGGGAACATGTTTACCATTCAAAACAATTTTACAAAATGTGCACATTTTAAACGTGATCATTATTTAAAATTTGTGAACATTCCTCTAAACAAGAATATTTTTGAAATTTGGAGCATTTTTTCAAATGCAATTTTTTAAGAACCTTGAACAATTTTGGAAAATACATTATTTCAAAAAAATGGGAACATTACTTTTGAACTGAAAATTACAGTGTCCTTTTCCATCTAGCTCACGTGTCAATTCATCTATCCTTCGTCAGGCATAATAGGTCCACACTTCATAGATCTTATTACCACATGTAGTTTCACACACGTTTATAAATTGGTACGACCGTATGTAAAGAGCAATATGGGGCTATTTAAAATACTTTTATGTTTAATTTGTGAACACTTCTCTACAATAAGAACATTTTTCAAATTTGGAACACTTCTGAAAAATATTTTTTTAAATCACAAACAATTTTGTAGAAAAGAAACATTTTTTCAGCTTTCAGCAAATTTCGGAACCATTTTGTTCAATATCTGAACATTTTTAAAATGGGAATGAAATTTAGGGATTCTGAACATTCATAAAAAAATAGAATACAAATTTAAATTATAAAGATTCTATAAAAAATGAATGATAAAAAATAAAAAGAAACAAAACTAATATTAGGAATGAAAATGGAAAAAAGTAAAGGTAACAAAAAGAGAAAGGAATAATATGTTAAATTCAAACTGAACAAAGAAATAATGGAAACAGGTCGGCCCAGTCCAGGGCTAACTGTATGAATCTCGCACTATCTATCGCCTGGTGTGGGAAATAGGGTTTCCTTAAGTTGCGCAGGCAGGGAAATAAGTGGGCTGGCTTTACTGGGCTATAGCGGGCGGCTCATGTATGGAATTCGGGACAAACCGTATTTCTTTTTCTAGCACATGGACACACAAATAATTAGTACCACCTTGGATAGTAAAAAAATATTTTCGCTGGAGAACGGATGAAAAAATTGGCGAAACGCACCTTGCTTTATTAGTATATATATATGTTGTTGTTGTTGTTGTTGTTCTGTATGCAATCCCATCGCACAACACAAACGTCTTGTTAAATTGAACCGTGTCTGTTCTCTTGTCTCAACGCAAACAGTTCATCCGAGTGAACTGCATGCCGTATATCGCACACACATTCATCCGGCTGACCGTTTCTTTTGTGTTGCCTAATCACAAACAGTTCATCCGAGTGAATCGTATGCTGTACATCGCACACGCCTTCATCTGGCTGCCCGTTTCTTTTGTTCCTCCTCATCGAAAATGGTTAATTGAACTGAACCATATGCCCTGAATCACACACGCAACTAAAATCCGAACCGTGTTTGATGCATCCTCCATCGCAAATGTTTTGCACCTTTTTTGATGGTTTTTTACACCACCGTTTGCGATTATGGCATCGCACACAGTTTCGTCGAAGGGTCTTTGATCGTAGTGTCGCGTTAGCAGCATCCTGCAGTAGTGCGTGTTTCCTCCGGCCAATGAGAATTTTACACGTCCAAAACGGCGACCCGTTACGGTCGATGCCATGTGTTGGTCACCCTTGACAAAAGCACTTCTATGATGCGTGATTTATCGTCATGGAAGTGGACACTTCCGTGATGATAATTTTGGTAATGTCATGGAACACTTCTATGACAGCACATGTATGACTATCTTGATTCTGTCATAAAATCGTCATGGATGTACATGCATGATAGAAAACGTGACCTACTGTGACAAACACGTATCATCACGGAAGTGTATGTTTTTTGTGGTGTATTGTTCTTTCGATTACTCTCATATCTCCATGACATCATGTTTACCCTATCTGTTTCATTATAGATTTTTGTCCTTCGATTTTGACTGCTATACAGTTCTTTAAATTTGGGCCCATATTTGCATTTTACATATTTTCTTTAACAATCCTACCATTTTCTGCAGCGCGTCCCTTGCTATGCAACATAATCTGTAGTGCACAATCTTTCCCTTTACATAAATCAAGACTGCAGGGATGTCATACTGCACACAAACCATGGATTTACAGTCATTGCTACTGGAAGACTTGATGAACGTGGTGACTCCTATTTGGGCACTGGCTTTTGGAAAGAAATTTCTACGTTTTCTGAACTGAAAGCTGGCACTAGAATTGCACTGCACATAAAAGGGCCTGGTCATGAGATATATGCTAACTTCCCCGACGATATCATCCGTCAAGACATTGTTTGAAGTAAGTTTTCTTTTCAACTATCTGCATGTTGACTTACCCAGCAATATCAAATGAACTGTGTAGTATTTAAGCAACCAATTGTTATTCCCTTTTCTTACTATATTCCTACCTAATAACTTCTAGTTACCAACACACTTTTCTATTGCCCTGTTTTAACTAAATATTCCCTGCACTCCCATTTCTATCAGAAAGCGCCGCTGACAAGGAGACTGCGGAGGTGGAGAACGGGGCTGCCAACAAGCGGAGGCGGGGCGAGCTAGAACCGCAAGCGACTCCAACAGGCCTAGACTTCATCAGGAGCCTCCCTGATGATATGTTGATAGTCATCATCTCCCTCCTCCCAATCAAATATGGGGCGCGGACAACCGTCCTTTCCCGGTGGTGGCGCCCGCATCGACACCCACGAGCTCTGCCATGGCTACCGCAAAATCTTGGATGCGTTCTCCAAGATCCTCGACAGTCACCTTGGCCCAATGATACCCACAAGTATAGGGGATCACAACAGTTTTCTAGGGTAGAGTATTCAACCCAAATTTGTAGATTCGACACAAGGGGAGCCAAAGAATATTTGAGGGTATTAGCAGCTGATTGTCAATTCAACCACACCTGGAGATTAATTATCTGTAGCAAACTAATCAGTAGCAATGTAGTATGATAGTTTTGATAATAGTGGCACTAGCAATGGTAACGATAACAGTGATAGCAGTAGTTTTGTAACAAGTGCAACAATAACGATAGCAGTAGTAACTTAGCAAGAACAATATAAGATAAATTCGTAGGCCTTGGATCGGTGACTTGTTGGATGATATTCATCATGAGATCATGAGATAGTTATAACCTAGGGTGATACGACACTAGCTCCAGTTCATCAATATAATGTAGGCATGTATTCCATAAATAGTCATACATGCTTATGGAAAGAACTTGCATGACATATTTTGTCCTACCCTCCCGTGGCAGCGGGGTCCTATTGGAAACTAAGGGATATTAAGGCCTCCTTTTAATAGAGAACCGGAACAAAGCATTAACACATAGTGAATACATGAACTCCTCAAACTACGGTCATCACCGGGAGTGGTCCCGACTATTGTCACTCTGGCTTGCCGGATCATAACACGTAGTAGGTGACTATAACTTGCAAGATCAGATCTAGAACATGGATATAATGGTGATCACATAAACGGTTCAGATATGACATCATGGCAACCAGGCCTGAAGTGACAAGCATTAAGCATGGCAAAGTCATAGCAACATCAATCTTAGAACATAGTGGATACTAGGGATCAAGCCCTAACAAAACTTACTCGATTACATGATGAATCTCATCCAAATCCTCACCGACCAGCGAGCCTATGAAGGAATTACTCACTCCCGGTGGGGAGCATCATGGAATTAGCGATGGAGAAGGGTTGGTGATGATGAAGAATGAAGACCCCCCTCTCCGAAGCCCCAAAAGGACTCTAGATCTGGCCTCCTGATGAAGAACAGGAGGTGACGGCGGCTCCGTCTCGTGGATCGCGATAATTCTTTCTCCCTTATTTTTTTCTACAAAAATAGGATTTTATAGCGTCAGTTTCAGGGTCTGCGGGGCTACCAAGTTGGGACAACCCACCTGGGCACACCAGGAGAGGGGCGCGCGCCCTAGTGGGTTGTGCCCACCCAGGTGCACCCCTCCGGTAGGTCTTGGCTCCAAAAATTCTTTTTTATTGTATAAAAGTTCCTCGCAAAGTTTCGTTCCATTCCGAGAATTTTTATTTCTGCACAAAAACAACACCATGGTAGTTCTGCTGAAAACAGTGTCAGCAAAACAAGAGGAAAAGCGTTAGGGTCCAAAACAAGAGGAAAAGCGTTAGGAAAAGTAGATACGTTGGAGACGTATCACCCAACCATAGGCCTTAGAATGGGCAAGTTCCGTTCCAACGGCAAGGACCGAGCCAAGCTCGACTGGTTCCGATACCCCGCCCTAGATCAACTCGAGGAGATCACTTTTGATGATGGGCATATGCGCTCGCTGCCAACGTCTGCGCTCCGCCTCGCGCCCACGCTGCGCGTCGCCGTGTTCAGGAACTGCCATCCCCCCATTAATGACACGCCCGCTCTTATTCTACCACGACTGAAGCACCTCGAGCTTGTCATCGTCTGCCTCTCAAACGGTGAAATGGAGCACCTGCTCCGTGGCTGTACTGCTCTCGAGTACCTTCGTCTTCAGGCGATCAATGGGTTGAGTACCTTCCACACCACCTCCATGACTCTCCGGACTATTTATGTGTGTTGCTGGTGCGGTAGGAAGACATCACAAGATGTGTACCACGGTATGGTCATTGAGGACACACCTGCACTTAAGAGATTACTTGTAGTTGATCAAGAAGGTCCAACAAGAATCAATGTCATTTCCGCACCAAAATTGACAGTGGTGGGCTACTCGTCTGACAAATACTTCGAACTTGTTATTGGATCCACACCCGTTCAGGTACAACAGCCACCTTCCACCTCTCCTTCTACAAATTAACATTATTTCTAATTTTGAAGATGTTTGCTTGTCTGTCATTCAGAAAATGATTCCTACAAGCTTGACCCCGAAACTGCGCACAGTGAAGGTCTTGGCACTAGAATCTGTTGGCCCCAACCTGGAGCAAGTTGTCAGTTTTCTGAGATGCTTTCCGTGCCTGGAGAAGCTATATATCGAGGTGATGTTCCTTTCCTATTAAATGTTAACCATAAGGGAGTTCAATTTGTGACACCTTTTTCCAAGTTTACAATGACAATGTACTACGATTTCTGAAGGATTCTTTTGGAGGATTTCAGTACATACATGTCCCCCCCATATTGGTTGCTTGATCCATATGGTTACAATCAATAAAAATTTCTCCTTTGGATTCATCTGTACTAGTTTTCTTATGGAAATTTTCATCCAGTCCAACCTCTTCTGAAGAAGGCTACATTTTTTAGAATGTAATCAAATGCCCATGGTAATCATGCCAGATCAAAGATGGCATGTTAGTGAATTTTACAAATCCTGCAAACCCAATAGGCCTGTAGTAGTGTTCAAAACGGCATGTAGGCACTAACACGTTTTCTTCTTTTGCAGATAAGATTAGGCCCAGTGGTGGATAATGTGATACAATATAACAATCACGTCGAATGCCTAGATCTGCATCTCTCAGAAATTAGTTTGAACTCCTACCGAGGGACCTTACTGGAGATTATATTCGCGAGGTTCTTTGTTCTCAGAGCAAGGGTGCTGAAGGTAATGAGGTTTCCCTACATATATTTTGCAAAAAATGAATGGTTTGTTGATCAGCGCCAGCGCCTGCAACAGAATGGAATAGGCTCCAAAAATGCTGAATTTCATTTTGGAACTTCAGATGACAGAGTAATCGGAAGTCATCGTGTCAACCCCATACATGACTTCTTAGTGGCTGACCCCTTTGCAATAATTGTGAGGTTTCAAAACCAGACTTAGAAGTGGTAATATTAGTTTGAACCTCTCTGATATCCATGTTCAGCGGATCAGCGTGAGCGTTTGCAGCTGGTGAGCTGAATTTCATTTCTAATATCAGTTTGAACCTTGTAATCTTCGAATTTGAGCCATATAACTCTGGAATTTGAACCTTGTAATATTTCGAGCTTTTGTGGTACAATCATCGAAATGGCATCGTATGAGACTCATATATTGGTAGCAATATTTTGACCATAATATGCAATGGTCTTAGATTTTATTAACCATTCTCGAATTTGTTTACCTTGTCGATCTCACAGCACACGATCTATATAGCTAACTCGACTGCGATCTTCGACATTATTGCACACAGTTGGTTTCTTCCACCGTGTGCCCTGTAGAGCGCAGAATTAATTATCGCACTCGAATGTCCATCATCACCCTTCTGTGCAACTTTTACCTCATCACCCACGGGTAAACTTATGACCGAAGTCATTCCACACACTTCGTTTTTACAAAGCTTTTTGCCAATAAACGCCCACGATTTGTCCCTCTTCTAGCCGACGCGTGGCCAAACTAGCCGGGCGGGAAGCTTGCGCGGTAGTTGTCAAGCGTGCACTGGAATTCTCCGCTATGAATGCCTTGACAAGACGTGACGACTACAGGCTGGCCGGCCCCCATTTATTACAGCAACCATTTAAACCTTGTGTCTCTTCAACCTTTCGATCGCGCCCCACCATTGCAAGAAGCACACCCACCACGAGAAATTCTTAGAGGGTATCCTGCTCGGCTCCCATCGACGACGAGAAGCAGTTCACGATGCGTGCCATGGTGGACACCCACAGAAGGTTCATGGACCTCTCGATGGTGTACACCAACGACTCGGTCTGGGTGGAGCACTCCATCCACATCATGGAGCTGTTGCTTGCCGAGGAGAAGTACAAGGTGGTCGGGTTCGACCTCGAGTACACCCACGCTTGTGCCGGGTCTCATCCCAAGGTCGCCTTCACCCAGGTGTGCGTGCGCCACCACGTCCTCGTCTACCACTACTGCCTGGCCACAAGGCCTTGCGAGCGTTTCGCCAGGTTTGTCAACATCCCCCACTACGTGTTCGCTATGGTGGACATCACCAACGATGTAAAGGCGCTCGTGAATTCGGGCATCGCTTGCCAGAATCTTGTCGACATCCAGGGCCAGTACAAGATCTGGGGCAGCAAGGAGAATGAGTAGGACTCACGGGTTCACCTCGCCAAGGCCATCATCGACCCCTACTACACAGACATGAATGATTCGTGCAACAAGGACAAGCGTGCCTGACACTCGGCCTGGATGGAGAAACTCGACAAATCTCACGTCGTGTACGCGGCCAAGGAGGCGTACACGACCTACGACATGTACAGGCGGATCGTCGACATTAGGAAGTGCCTCCTTCCCCAAAACGGCCAGGGATCCAGCCGGAAGCAGAGCAATGGCAAGTGTCGTCGCAAAAATAAGTAGATGATTAGATCCTCGTTTCTCCTTGTTTAGTATGCATGTAATTGCTTACTTTGGTGTGTGGAAATGTTACGTGTGTAGTCACTTGTGTAATTGTATGCTTAATTTGGTTATGCAATGCTGTCTTTTTAAGTATATATGTTGATGCTCTGTAGACAGAGCGTATATGTTGTGCAGACAAAGAAAATCACATCGCGCACGGACTAAAAAATTGAACCCGTCGGTGATGTTTTCATCACTCACTCACATTGTATACCAGCAATCGTTTGCTCACAACATACACGGCTTGTTAGCTGCAATCGTCTATGTTATTATCAGTCTTCGCACACGTTTCCAATTATAGACCTGTTTGCCGCGTATCACACACATCTTGTTAAGTTGAACCGCTTCCGTTCTCTTGTCTCAACGCAAACAGTTCATCCAAGTGAACCGCAATGCCGTATATCCCACACAAATTCATCTGGCTGACCGTTTCTTTTGTGTTGCCTAATCACAAACAGTTCATCCGAGTGAACCGTATGTTGTATATCGCACACACCTTCATCTGGCTACTCGTTTCTTTTGTCCCTCCTCATCGCAAACAATTAATTGAACTGAACCGTATGCCCTGCATCGCATACGCAACTAAAATCTGAACCGTGTTTGATGCATCCTCCATCGCAAAAATTTTGCACCTTTTTTGACGGATTTTTTACACCACCGTTTGCGATTATTGCATCACACATAGTTTTGTCGAAGGGTCTCTAATCGTAGTGTCGCGTTAGCAGCATCCTGCAGTAGTGAGCTCCTCAGGCTGGCTCCTGAGGAGCGGAGATTTCTATGTGAGCCCTCACCTCGTGAGGTTCGGATGACGCAAGCAATGAGGACCAAGGCCAGGTGGGCGCGAGCGGGCGCAGCACAATAATTTCCTATTTGCTGCTAAAGAGGCAAGCGTAGGCACGGAGTCCCGAGGAATCAGCCAAAGATTTCCGTTTCCATGCAATAAGACCAAGACCGCCAGGACGGTAGGACGGAGTTCATCACCGAGCCCACCACGTCATCAGGGCCAGAAGCTTTGCAGGCGAAGACCACCTTTCGTCAGGATAAGATGTACTAGTTGTCTCCCTTTGAATTTGACCGTTGTGGGATCCCTTCCCGCCTTCATTTTGGGGGAGGACCAAGGCCCCTATAAATATAGCCTAGCCACCACCGTAGAGAGGGATGGGTCAGCTGGACGGATCATTCAGATCATCCTCTCCCTCACCAGCATAAGAACACACCTCCCGAGGTTGTTCTCCCACTGTACTAGTTCATCCTCAGCCCACCTCGAGGCCAATCCACCACAAAGCAGGAATAGGGTATTACACCGCAAGGTGGCCCGAACCTTGGTAAATCGCGTTGTTCCATTTTCTTCCAGTTCATCGAGCTAGGCTGTGAGATCGAGGAGTAGGCAGACTGAGGAAGGTTGAGTTCTTCGCACGCACCCCAGAGTTCGAATCTATCCAGGGTCTGCCGAGCCCCGAATCCGACATTTGGCGCGCCAGGTAGGGGTGCATCGAAGATTCGCCTCTCCGTCCGCTGCAGTCCACCACACTGTTCGGTTCTCATGGCGAGCGCTGCTCCACCGACCGGACCGATGGGTGCGTTTGGGGGCGCCGTGGGTCTCCGAGCTTTCGCCCCCGCCTTGCGGCGGGTGCAGTGGCCGCCCAAGTTCAGGCCGGAGCTGCCGCCTTGATACGACAGTGCGGCAGACCCAGCAGGGTCTCTCCACGCATATGCAGAGGCTGTTTTAGCGGCCGGCGGGGACGACAAGGCCATGGCGAACTAGCTACCCATGGCCCTTACGGGTGTTCCACGCGCCTGGCTCCTGGGCTTGCAGGAGTCCTCAGTGGCCTCTTGGGAGGAGCTGTGCGGCCTCCTAATCACGCGCTTCAAGGTGCCGGCACCCCACGCCGTTGTGGCCCTCCTCGGCGGCTCGCAAGCGCCAGCCTCGGACCGCCACATCAAGCAGTTCCTTCGCGAGGTGGGTGTTGGAAATATGCCCTAGAGGCAATAATAAAATGGTTATTATTGTATTTCCTTGTTCATGATAATTGTCTGTTGTTCATGCTATAATTGTATTAACTGGAAACCGTAATACATGTGTGAATACATAGACCACAACATGTCCCTAGTAAGCCTCTAGTTGACTAGCTCGTTGATTAATAGATGGTTATGGTTTCCTGACCATGGACATTGGATGTCATTGATAACGGGATCACATCATTAGGAGAATGATGTGATGGACAAGACCCAATCCTAAGCATAGCACAAGATCGTGTAGTTCGTTTGCTAGAGCTTTTCTAATGTCAAGTATCATTTCCTTAGACCATGAGATTGTGCAACTCCCGGATACCGTAGGAATGCTTTGGGTGTACCAAACGTCACAACGTAACTGGGTGGCTATAAAGGTGCACTACAGGTATCTCCGAAAGTGTCTGTTGGGTTGGCACGAATCGAGACTGGGATTTGTCACTCCGTATGACGGAGAGGTATCTCTGGGCCCACTCGGTAATGCATCATCATAATGAGCTCAATGTGACTAAGGAGTTAGCCACGGGATCGTGCGTTACGGTACGAGTAAAGTGACTTGCCGGTAACGAGATTGAACAAGGTATTGGGATACTGACGATCGAATCTCGGGCAAGTAACGTACCGATTGACAAAGGGAATTGTATACGGGATTGATTGAATCCTCGACATCGTGGTTCATCCGATGAGATCATCGTGGAACATGTGGGAGCCAACATGGGTATCCAGATCCCGCTGTTGGTTATTGACCGGAGAGTCGTCTCGGTCATGTCTGCATGTCTCCCGAACCCGTAGGGTCTACACACTTAAGGTTCGGTGACGCTAGAGTTGTAGAGATATTAGTATGCGGTTAACCGAAAGTTTTTTGGAGTCCCGGATGAGATCTCGGATGTCACGAGGAGTTCCGGAATGGTCCGGAGGTAACGATTTATATATGGGAAGTCCTATTTTGGCCACCAGAAAATGTTCGGGATTTTTCGGTATTGTACCGGGAAGGTTCTAGAAGGTTCCGACGTGGGCCCCACCTGCATGGGGGGACCCACATGAACGTGGGTAGTGCGGGCAAGGCCCCACACCCCTGGTCAAGGCGCACCAAGATCCCACCTTAGAAGGAATAAGATCATATCCCGAAGGGATAAGATCAAGATCCCTAAAAAAGGGGGATAACAATCGGTGGGGAAGGGAAATGATGGGATTTCTTTCCCCCACCTTTGCCAACGCCCCAATTGGACTTGAAGGGCAAAAAACCAGCCCCCTCCACCCCTATATATAGTGGGGAGGCACATGGGAGCAGCACCCCAAGCCCTGGCGCCTCCCTCCCTCCCGTGACACCTCTTCCTCCCCGCTTGCGCTTGGCGAAGCCCTGCCGGGATCCCGCTACTTCCACCACCACGCCGTCGTGCTGCTGGATCTCCATCAACTTTTCCTCCCCCCTTGCTGGATCAAGAAGGAGGAGACGTCCCCGCTCCGTACGTGTGTTGAACGCGGAGGTGCTGTCCGTTCGGCGCTAGGATCATCGGTGATTTGGATCACGACGAGTACGACTCCATCAACCCCGTTCTCTTGAACGCTTCCGCGCGCGATCTACAAGGGTATGTAGATGCACTCCCCTCTCTCTCGTTGCTAGATGACTCCATAGATTGATCTTGGTGATACGTAGAAAGTTTTAAATTTCTGCTACGTTCCCCAACAGTGGCATCATGAGCCAGGTTCATGCGTAGATTCTATGCACGAGTAGAACACAAAGTAGTTGTGGGCGATGATTTGTTCAATTTGCTTACTGTTACTAGTCTTATCTTGATTCGGCGGCATTGTGGGATGAAGCGGCCCGGACCGACCTTACACGTACTCTTACGTGAGACAGGTTCCACCGACTGACATGCACTTGATGCATAAGGTGGCTAGCGGGTGTCTGTCTCTCCCACTTTAGTCGGATCGGATTCGATGAAAAGGGTCCTTATGAAGGGTAAATAGCAATTGGCATATCACCGTTGTGGCTTTTGCGTAGGTAAGAAACGTTCTTGCTAGAAACCCATAGCAGCCACGTAAAACATGCAACAACAATTAGAGGACGTCTAACTTGTTTTTGCAGGGTATGCTATGTGATGTGATATGGCCAAAAGGATGTGATGAATGATATATGTGATGTATGAGATTGATCATGTTCTTGTAATAGGAATCACGACTTGCATGTCGATGAGTATGACAACCGGCAGGAGCCATAGGAGTTGTCTTAATTTATTGTATGACCTGCGTGTCAATGAAAAACGCCATGTAATTACTTTACTTTATTGCTAACCGTTAGCCATAGTAGTAGAAGTAATAGTTGGCGAGACAACTTCATGAAGACACGATGATGGAGATCATGGTGTCATGTCCGGTGACGAAGGTGATCATGCCGCGCCTCGAAGATGGAGATCAAAAGGCGCAAGATGATATTGGCCATATCATGTCACTTTATGATTTGCATGTGATGTTTGTCATGTTTACATCTTATTTGCTTAGAACGACGGTAGCATAAATAAGATGATCCCTCACTAAAATTTCAAGAGATGTGTTCCCCCTAACTGTGCACCGTTGCGAAGGTTCGTTGTTTCGAAGCACCACGTGATGATCGGGTGTGATAGATTCTAACGTTCGCATACAACGGGTGTTGACGAGCCTAGCATGTACAGACATGGCCTCGGAACACAAGCAAAACACTTAGGTTGACTTGACGAGCCTAGCATGTACAGACATGGCCTCGGAACACAAGAGACCGAAAGGTCGAACATGAGTCGTATAGTAGATACGATCAACATGGAGATGTTCACCGATGATGACTAGTCCGTCTCACGTGATGATCGGACACGGCCTAGTCGATTCGGATCATGTATCACTTAGATGACTAGAGGGATGTCTATCTAAGTGGGAGTTCATTAAATAATCAGATGAACTTAATTATCATGAACATAGTCAAAAGGTCTTTGCAAATAATGTCGTAGCTTACGCTTTAGTTCTACTAAGATATGTTCCTAGAGAAAATTTAGTTGAAAGTTGATAGTAGCAATTATGCGGACTGGGTCCGTAAACTGAGGATTGTCCTCATTGCTGCACAGAAGGCTTATGTCCTTAATGCACCGCTCGGTGTGCTGAACCTCGAGCGTCGTTTGTAGATGTTACGAAACATCTGACATACACGTTTTGATGACTACGTGATAGTTCAGTGTGTGATGCTAACGGTTTAAAATTGTGGCACCAAAGACGGTTTTGAAACGTCGCAGAACATATGAGATGTTCCAAAGACTGAAATTGGGATTTCAGACTAATGCCCACGTCAAGAGGTATGAGACCTCTGACAAGTTTCTTAAGCCTGCAAACTAAGGGAGAAAAGCTCAATCGTTGAGCATGTGCTCAGATTGTCTGAGTACTACAATCACTTGAATCGAGTGGGAGTTAATCTTCCAGATGAGATAGTGATGGTTCTCCATAGTCACTGCCACCAAGCTATTAGAGCTTCGTGATGAACTATAACATATCAGGGATAGACATGATGATCCTTGAGCAACTCGCGATGTTTGACACCGCGAAAGTAGAAATCAAGAAGGAGCATCAATTGTTGATGGTTAGTAAAACCACTAGTTTCTAGAAGGGCAAGGGCAAGAAGGGATACTTCATGAAACGGCAAATCAGTTGCTGCTCTAGTGAAGAAACCCAAGGTTGAACCCAAACCCGAGACTAAGTGCTTCTGAAATGAGGGGAACGGTCACTGAAGCAGAACTACCCTAGATACTTCGTAGATGAGAAGGCTGGCAAGGTCGACAGAAGTATATTGGATATACATTATATTAATGTGTACTTTACTAGTACTCCTAGTAGCACCAGGGTATTAGATACCGGTTCGGTTGCTAAGTGTTAGTAACTCGAAATAAAAGCTGCGGAATAAACGGAGACTAGCTAAAGGTGAGATGACGATATGTGTTGGAAGTGTTTCCAAGGTTGATGTGATCAAGCATCGCATGCTCCCTCTACCATCGAGATTGGGGTTAAACCTGAATAATTATTATTTGGTGTTTGCGTTGAGCATAGACATGATTGGATTATGTTTATCGCAATACGGTTATTCATTAAAGGAGAATAATGGTTACTCTGTCTATTTGAATAATACCTTCAATGGTCTTGCACCTAAAATGAATGGTTTATTGAATCTCGATCGTAGTGATACACATGTTCATGCCAAAAGATATAAGATAGTAATGATAGTACCACATACTTGTGGCACTGCCACTTGAGTCATATTGGTATAAAACGCATGAAGAAGCTCCATGTTGATGGATCTTTGGACTCACTCGTTTTTGAAAAGATTGAGACATGCGAACCATGTCTATTAGTATATATGCATGAAGAAAGTCCATACAGATGGATCATTTGGACTCACTTGATTTTGAATCACTTGAGACATGCAAATCATACCACATGGGCAAGATGACTGAAAGGCCTCGTTTTCAGTAAGATGGAACAAGAGAGCAACTTGTTGGAAGTAATACATTTGATGTGTGCAGTCCAATGAGTGCTGAGGCACGCAGTGGATATCGTTATGTTCTTACTTCACAGATGATTTGAGTAGATGCTGAGAATATTTACTTGATGAAACACAAGTCTGAATTATTGAAAGGTTCAAGTAATTTCAGAGTGAAGTTGAAGATCGTCGTGACAAGAGGATAAAATGTCTGTGATATGATCATAGAGATGAATATCTGAGTTACGAGTTTGGCACACAATTAAGAAATTGTGGAAATTGTTTCACGACTAATACCGCCTGGAACACCATATTGTGATGGTGTGTCCGAACATCATAACTGCACCCTATTGGATATGGTGCATACCATGATGTCTCTTATCGAATTACAACTATCGTTTATGGGTTAGGCATTAGAGACAACCGCATTCACTTTAAATAGGGCACCACGCAATTCCGTTGAGACGACACCGTATGAACTATGGTTTAGAGAAACCTAAGCTGTCGTTTCTTAAAAGTTTGGGGCTGCGACGCTTATGTGAAAAAGTTTCAGGCTGATAAGCTCGAACCCAAAGTGGATAAATGCATCTTCATAGAATACCCAAAACAGTTGGGTATACCTCCTATTTCAGATCTGGAAGCAAAAGTGATTGTTTCTAGAAACGGGTCCTTTCTCGAGGAAAAGTTTCTCTCGAAAGAATTGAGTGGGAGGATGGTGGAGACTTGATGAGGTCATTGAACCGTCACTTCAACTAATGTGTAGCAGGGCACAGGAAGTTGTTCCTGTGGCACCTACACCAATTGAAGTGGAAGCTTATGATAGTGATCATGAAACTTCAGATCAAGTCACTACCAAACCTCATAGGACGACAAGGATGCGTACTACTTCAGAGTGGTACGTAATCCTGTCTTGGAAGTCATGTTGCTAGACAACAATGAACCTACGAGCTATGGAGAAGCGATGGTGGGCCCGGATTCCGACGAATGGCTCGAGGCCATAAAATCCGAGAGGATCCATGTATGAAAACAAAGTATAGACTTTGAAAGAACTACTTGATGGTCGTAAGGCTGTTGGGTACAGATGGATTTTAAAGGGAAGACAGACAATGATGGTAAGTGTCACCATTAAGAAAGCTCGACTTGTCGTTAAGATGTTTTCCGGCAAGTTCAAGGAGTTGACTGCGATGAGACTTTCTCACTCGTAGCGATGCTAAGAGTCTGTTAGAATTATATTAGCAGTTACTGCATTATTTATGAAATCTTGCAGATAGGATGTCAAAACATTGTTTCCTCGACGATTTTCTTGAGGAAAGGTTGTATGTGATACAACCAGAAGGTTTTGTCAATCCTGAAAGATGCTAACAAGTATGCAAAGCTCCAGCAATCCTTCTAAGGATTGGAGTAAGCATCTCGGAGTTGGAATGAACGCTTTGATGAGATGATCAAAGATTTTGGGTTTATACAAAGTTCATGAGAAACTTGTATTTCCAAAGAAGTGAGTGGGAGCACTATAGAATTTTTGATGAGTATATGTTGTTAACATATTGTTGATCAGAAATGATGTAGAATTTCTGGAAAGCATCCAGGGTTATTTGAAAAGTGTTTTTAATGGAAAACCTGGATTAAGCTACTTGAACATTGAGCATCAAGATCTATAAGGATAGATCAAAAACGCTTAATAGTACTTTCAAATGAATACATACCGTGACAAGATTTTGAAGGAGTTCAAAATAGATCAGCAAAGAAGGAGTTCTTGGCTGTGTTACAAGGTGTGAGTATTGAGTAAGACTCAAGACCTGACCACGGCAGAAGAAAGAGAAAGGACGAAGGTCGTCCCCTATGCTTTAGACGTAGGCTCTACAATATGCTATGCTGTGTACCGCACCTGAAGTGTGCCTTGCCATGAGTTAGTCAAGGGGTACAATAGTGATCCAGGAAGGGATCACATGACAGCGGTCGAACTTATCCTTAGTATCTAGTGGACTAAGGAATTTTCTCGATTATGGAGGTGGAAAGGGGGTTCGTCGTAAAGGGTTACGTCGATGCAAACTTTGACACTAATCCGGATGACTCTGAGTAGTGAACCGGATTCGTATAGTAGAGCAGTTATTTGGAATAGCTCCAAGTAGCGCGTGGTAGCTGCATCTACAAGATGACATAGAGATTTGTAAAGCACACACGGATCTGAATGTTGCAGACCCGTTGACTAAAACCTCTCTCGTAAGCATAACATGATCAAACCCTAGAACTCATTGAGTGTTAATCACATGGTGATGTGAACTAGATTATTGACTCTAGTAAACTCTTGGGTATTAGTCACATGGCGATGTGAACTTTGAGTGTTAATCACATGGTGATGTGAACTAGATTATTGACTCTAGTGCAAGTGGGAGACTGTTGGAAATATGCCCTAGAGGCAATAATAAAATGGTTATTATTGTATTTCCTTGTTCATGATAATTGTCTGTTGTTCATGCTATAATTGTATTAACTGGAAACCGTAATACATGTGTGAATACATAGACCACAACATGTCCCTAGTAAGCCTCTAGTTGACTAGCTCGTTGATCAATAGATGGTTATGGTTTCCTGACCATGGACATTGGATGTCATTGATAACGGGATCACATCATTAGGAGAATGATGTGATGGACAAGACCCAATCCTAAGCATAGCACAAGATCGTGTAGTTCGTTTGCTAGAGCTTTTCTAATGTCAAGTATCATTTCCTTAGACCATGAGATTGTGCAACTCCCGGATACCGTAGGAATGCTTTGGGTGTACCAAACGTCACAACGTAACTGGGTGGCTATAAAGGTGCACTACAGGTATCTCCGAAAGTGTCTGTTGGGTTGGCACGAATCGAGACTGGGATTTGTCACTCCGTATGACGGAGAGGTATCTCTGGGCCCACTCGGTAATGCATCATCATAATGAGCTCAATGTGACTAAGAGTTAGCCACGGGATCATGCGTTACGGTACGAGTAAAGTGACTTGCCGGTAACGAGATTGAACAAGGTATTGGGATACCGACGATCGAATCTCGGGCAAGTAACGTACCGATTGACAAAGGGAATTGTATACGGGATTGATTGAATCCTCGACATCGTGGTTCATCCGATGAGATCATCGTGGAACATGTGGGAGCCAACATGGGTATCCAGATCCCGCTGTTGGTTATTGACCGGAGAGTCGTCTCGGTCATGTCTGCATGTCTCCCGAACCCGTAGGGTCTACACACTTAAGGTTCGGTGACGCTAGAGTTGTAGAGATATTAGTATGCGGTTAACCGAAAGTTGTTCGGAGTCCCGGATGAGATCCCGGACGTCACGAGGAGTTCCGGAATGGTCCGGAGGTAAAGATTTATATATGGGAAGTCCTATTTTGGCCACCGGAAAATGTTCGGGATTTTTCGGTATTGTACCGGGAAGGTTCTAGAAGGTTCCGAAGTGGGGCCCACCTGCATGGGGGGACCCACATGAACGTGGGTAGTGGGGGCAAGGCCCCACACCCCTGGTCAAGGCGCACCAAGATCCCACCTTAGAAGGAATAAGATCATATCCCGAAGGGATAAGATCAAGATCCCTAAAAAAGGGGGATAACAATCGGTGGGGAAGGGAAATGATGGGATTTCTTTCCCCCACCTTTGCCAACGCCCCAATGGACTTGGAGGGCAAGAAACCAGCCCCCTCCACCCCTATATATAGTGGGGAGGCGCATGGGAGCAGCACCCCAAGCCCTGGCGCCTCCCTCCCTCCCGTGACACCTCTTCCTCCCCGCTTGCGCTTGGCGAAGCCCTGCCGGGATCCCGCTACTTCCACCACCACGCCGTCGTGCTGCTGGATCTCCATCAACTTCTCCTCCCCCCTTGCTGGATCAAGAAGGAGGAGACGTCCCCGCTCCGTACGTGTGTTGAACGCGGAGGTGCCGTCCGTTCGGCGCTAGGATCATCGGTGATTTGGATCACGACGAGTACGACTCCATCAACCCCGTTCTCTTGAACGCTTCCGCGCGCGATCTACAAGGGTATGTAGATGCACTCCCCTCTCTCTCGTTGCTAGATGACTCCATAGATTGATCTTGGTGATACGTAGAAAATTTTAAATTTCTGCTACGTTCCCCAACAGTGGCATCATGAGCCAGGTTTATGCGTAGATTCTATGCACGAGTAGAACACAAAGTAGTTGTGGGCGATGATTTGTTCAATTTGCTTACCGTTACTAGTCTTATCTTGATTCGGCGGCATTGTGGGATGAAGCGGCCCGGACCGACCTTACACGTACTCTTACGTGAGACAGGTTCCACCGACTGACATGCACTTGATGCATAAGGTGGCTAGCGGGTGTCTGTCTCTCCCACTTTAGTCGGATCGGATTCGATGAAAAGGGTCCTTATGAAGGGTAAATAGCAATTGGCATATCACCGTTGTGGCTTTTGCGTAGGTAAGAAACGTTCTTGCTAGAAACCCATAGCAGCCACGTAAAACATGCAACAACAATTAGAGGACGTCTAACTTGTTTTTGCAGTGTATGCTATGTGATGTGATATGGCCAAAAGGATGTGATATGGCCAAAAGGATGGGATGAATGATATATGTGATGTATGAGATTGATCATGTTCTTGTAATAGGAATCACGACTTGCATGTTGATGAGTATGACAACCGGCAGGAGCCATAGGAGTTGTCTTAATTTATTGTATGACCTGCGTGTCAATGAAAAACGCCATGTAATTACTTTACTTTATTGCTAACCGATAGCCATAGTAGTAGAAGTAATAATTGGCGAGACAACTTCATGAAGACACGATGATGGAGATCATGGTGTCATGTCGGTGACGAAGGTGATCATGCCGCACCTCGAAGATGGAGATCAAAAGGCGCAAGATGATATTGGCCATATCATGTCACTTTATGATTTGCATGTGATGTTTGTCATGTTTACATCTTATTTGCTTAGAACGACGGTAGCATAAATAAGATGATCCCTCACTAAAATTTCAAGAGATCTGTTCCCCCTAACTGTGCACCGTTGCGAAGGTTCGTTGTTTCGAAGCACCACGTGATGATCGGGTGTGATAGATTCTAACGTTCGCATACAACAGGTGTTGACGAGCCTAGCATGTACAGACATGGCCTCGGAACACAAGCAAAACACTTAGGTTGACTTGACGAGCCTAGCATGTACAGACATGGCCTCGGAACACAAGAGACCGAAAGGTCGAACATGAGTCGTATAGTAGATACGATCAACATGGAGATGTTCACCGATGATGACTAGTCCGTCTCACGTGATGATCGGACACGGCCTAGTCGATTCGGATCATGTATCACTTAGATGACTAGAGGGATGTCTATCTAAGTGGGAGTTCATTAAATAATCAGATGAACTTAATTATCATGAACATAGTCAAAAGGTCTTTGCAAATAATGTCGTAGCTTACGCTTTAGTTCTACTAAGATATGTTCCTAGAGAAAATTTAGTTGAAAGTTGATAGTAGCAATTATGCGGACTGGGTCCGTAAACTGAGGATTGTCCTCATTGCTGCACAGAAGGCTTATGTCCTTAATGCACCGCTCGGTGTGCTGAACCTCGAGCGTCGTTTGTAGATGTTACGAAACATCTGACATACACGTTTTGATGACTACGTGATAGTTCAGTGTGTGATGCTAACGGTTTAAAATTGTGGCACCAAAGACGGTTTTGAAACGTCGCAGAACATATGAGATGTTCCAAAGACTGAAATTGGAATTTCAGACTAATGCCCACGTCAAGAGGTATGAGACCTCTAACAAGTTTGTTAAGCCTGCAAACTAAGGGAGAAAAGCTCAATCGTTGAGCATGTGCTCAGATTGTCTGAGTACTACAATCACTTGAATCGAGTGGGAGTTAATCTTCCAGATGAGATAGTGATGGTTCTCCATAGTCACTGCCACCAAGCTATTAGAGCTTCGTGATGAACTATAACATATCAGGGATAGACATGATGATCCTTGAGCAACTCGCGATGTTTGACACCGCGGAAGTAGAAATCAAGAAGGAGCATCAATTGTTGATGGTTAGTAAAACCACTAGTTTCTAGAAGGGCAAGGGCAAGAAGGGATACTTCATGAAACGGCAAATCAGTTGCTGCTCTAGTGAAGAAACCCAAGGTTGAACCCAAACCCGAGACTAAGTGCTTCTGAAATAAGGGGAACGGTCACTGAAGCAGAACTACCCTAGATACTTCATAGATGAGAAGGCTGGCAAGGTCGACAGAAGTATATTGGATATACATTATATTAATGTGTACTTTACTAGTACTCCTAGTAGCACCAGGGTATTAGATACCGGTTCGGTTGCTAAGTGTTAGTAACTCGAAATAAAAGCTGCGGAATAAACGGAGACTAGCTAAAGGTGAGATGACGATATGTGTTGGAAGTGTTTCCAAGGTTGATGTGATCAAGCATCGCATGCTCCCTCTACCATCGAGATTGGGGTTAAACCTGAATAATTATTATTTGGTGTTTGCATTGAGCATAGACATGATTGGATTATGTTTATCGCAATACGGATATTCATTAAAGGAGAATAATGGTTACTCTGTCTATTTGAATAATACCTTCAATGGTCTTGCACCTAAAATGAATGGTTTATTGAATCTCGATCGTAGTGATACACATGTTCATGCCAAAAGATATAAGATAGTAATGATAGTACCACATACTTGTGGCACTGCCACTTGAGTCATATTGGTATAAAACGCATGAAGAAGCTCCATGTTGATGGATCTTTGGACTCACTCGTTTTTGAAAAGTTTGAGACATGCGAACCATGTCTATTAGTATATATGCATGAAGAAAGTCCATACAGATGGATCATTTGGACTCACTTGATTTTGAATCACTTGAGACATGCAAATCATACCACATGGGCAAGATGACTGAAAGGCCTCGTTTTCAGTAAGATGGAACAAGAGAGCAACTTGTTGGAAGTAATACATTTGATGTGTGCAGTCCAATGAGTGCTGAGGCACGCAGTGGATATCGTTATGTTCTTACTTCACAGATGATTTGAGTAGATGCTGAGAATATTTACTTGATGAAACACAAGTCTGAATTATTGAAAGGTTCAAGTAATTTCAGAGTGAAGTTGAAGATCGTCGTGACAAGAGGATAAAATGTCTGTGATATGATCATAGAGATGAATATCCGAGTTACGAGTTTGGCACACAATTAAGAAATTGTGGAAATTGTTTCACGACTAATACCGCCTAGAACACCATATTGTGATGGTGTGTCCGAACATCATAACTGCACCCTATTGGATATGGTGCATACCATGATGTCTCTTATCGAATTACAACTATTGTTTATGGGTTAGGCATTAGAGACAACCGCATTCACTTTAAATAGGGCACCACGCAATTCCGTTGAGACGACGCCGTATGAACTATGGTTTAGAGAAACCTAAGCTGTCGTTTCTTAAAAGTTTGGGGCTGCAACACTTATGTGAAAAAGTTTCAGGCTGATAAGCTCGAACCCAAAGCGGATAAATGCATCTTCATAGAATACCCAAAATAGTTGGGTATACCTCCTATTTCAGATCTGGAAGCAAAAGTGATTGTTTCTAGAAACGGGTCATTTCTCGAGGAAAAGTTTCTCTCGAAAGAATTGAGTGGGAGGATGGTGGAGACTTGATGAGGTCATTGAACCGTCACTTCAACTAATGTGTAGCAGGGCACAGGAAGTTGTTCCTGTGGCACCTACACCAATTGAAGTGGAAGCTTATGATAGTGATCATGAAACTTCAGATCAAGTCACTACCAAACCTCATAGGACGACAAGGATGCGTACTACTTCAGAGTGGTACGTAATCCTGTCTTGGAAGTCATGTTGCTAGACAACAATGAACCTACGAGCTATGGAGAAGCGATGGTGGGCCCGGATTCCGACGAATGGCTCGAGGCCATAAAATCCGAGAGGATCCATGTATGAAAACAAAGTATAGACTTTGAAAGAACTACTTGATGGTCGTAAGGCTGTTGGGTACAGATGGATTTTAAAGGGAAGACAGACAATGATGGTAAGTGTCACCATTAAGAAAGCTCGACTTGTCGTTAAGATGTTTTCCGGCAAGTTCAAGGAGTTGACTGCGATGAGACTTTCTCACTCATAGCGATGCTAAGAGTCTGTTAGAATTATATTAGCAGTTACTGCATTATTTATGAAATCTTGCAGATAGGATGTCAAAACATTGTTTCCTCGACGATTTTCTTGAGGAAAGGTTGTATGTGATACAACCAGAAGGTTTTGTCAATCCTGAAAGATGCTAACAAGTATGCAAAGCTCCAGCAATCCTTCTAAGGATTGGAGTAAGCATCTCGGAGTTGGAATGAACGCTTTGATGAGATGATCAAAGATTTTGGGTTTATACAAAGTTCATGAGAAACTTGTATTTCCAAAGAAGTGAGTGGGAGCACTATAGAATTTTTGATGAGTATATGTTGTTAACATATTGTTGATCAAAAATGATGTAGAATTTCTGGAAAGCATCCAGGGTTATTTGAAAAGTGTTTTTAATGGAAAACCTGGATTAAGCTACTTGAACATTGAGCATCAAGATCTATAAGGATAGATCAAAAACGCTTAATAGTACTTTCAAATGAATACATACCGTGACAAGATTTTGAAGGAGTTCAAAATAGATCAGCAAAGAAGGAGTTCTTGGCTGTGTTACAAGGTGTGAGTATTGAGTAAGACTCAAGACCTGACCATGGCAGAAGAAAGAGAAAGGACGAAGGTCGTCCCCTATGCTTTAGACGTAGGCTCTACAATATGCTATGCTGTGTACCGCACCTGAAGTGTGCCTTGCCATGAGTTAGTCAAGGGGTACAATAGTGATCCAGGAAGGGATCACATGACAGCGGTCGAACTTATCCTTAGTATCTAGTGGACTAAGGAATTTTCTCGATTATGGAGGTGGAAAGGGGGTTCGTCGTAAAGGGTTACGTCGATGCAAACTTTGACACTAATCCGGATGACTCTGAGTAGTGAACCGGATTCGTATAGTAGAGTAGTTATTTGGAATAGCTCCAAGTAGCGCATGGTAGCTGCATCTACAAGATGACATAGAGATTTGTAAAGCACACACGGATCTGAATGTTGGAGACCCGTTGACTAAAACCTCTCTCGTAAGCATTACATGATCAAACCCTAGAACTCATTGAGTGTTAATCACATGGTGATGTGAACTAGATTATTGACTCTAGTAAACTCTTGGGTATTAGTCACATGGCGATGTGAACTTTGAGTGTTAATCACATGGTGATGTGAACTAGATTATTGACTCTAGTGCAAGTGGGAGACTGTTGGAAATATGCCCTAGAGGCAATAATAAAATGGTTATTATTGTATTTCCTTCTTCATGATAATTGTCTGTTGTTCATGCTATAATTGTATTAACTGGAAACCGTAATACATGTGTGAATACATAGACCACAACATGTCCCTAGTAAGCCTCTAGTTGACTAGCTCGTTGATCAATAGATGGTTATGGTTTCCTAACCATGGACATTGGATGTCATTGATAACGGGATCACATCATTAGGAGAATGATGTGATGGACAAGACCCAATCCTAAGCATAGCACAAGATCGTGTAATTCGTTTGCTAGAGCTTTTCTAATGTCAAGTATCATTTCCTTAGACCATGAGATTGTGCAATTCCCGGATACCGTAGGAATGCTTTGGGTGTACCAAATGTCACAATGTAACTGGGTGGCTATAAAGGTGCACTACAGGTATCTCCGAAAGTGTCTGTTGGGTTGGCACGAATCAAGACTGGGATTTGTCACTCCGTATGACGGAGAGGTATCCCTGGGCCCACTCGGTAATGCATCATCATAATGAGCTCAATGTGACTAAGGAGTTAGCCACGGGATCATGCGTTACGGTACGAGTAAAGTGACTTGCCGGTAACAAGATTGAACAAGGTATTGGGATACCGACGATCGAATCTCGGGCAAGTAACGTACCGATTGACAAAGGGAATTGTATACGGGATTGATTGAATCCTCGACATCGTGGTTCATCCGATGAGATCATCGTGGAACATGTGGGAGACAACATGGGTATCCAGATCCCGCTGTTGGTTATTGACCGGAGAGTCGTCTCGGTCATGTCTGCATGTCTCCCGAACCCGTAGGGTCTACCCACTTAAGGTTCGTGACGCTAGAGTTGTAGAGATATTAGTATGCGGTTAACCGAAAGTTGTTCGGAGTCCCGGATGAGATCCCGGACGTCACGAGGAGTTCCGGAATGGTCCGGAGGTAAAGATTTATATATGGGAAGTCCTATTTTGGCCACCAGAAAATGTTCGGGATTTTTCGGTATTGTACCGGGAAGGTTCTAGAAGGTTCTGAAGTGGGGCCCACCTGCATGGGGGGACCCACATGAACGTGGGTAGTGGGGGCAAGGCCCCACACCCCTAGTCAAGGCGCACCAAGATCCCACCTTAGAAGGAATAAGATCATATCCCGAAGGGATAAGATCAAGATCCCTAAAAAAGGGGGATAACAATCGGTGGGGAAGGGAAATGATGGGATTTCTTTCCCCCACCTTTGCCAATGCCCCAATTGGACTTGGAGGGCAAGAAACCAGCCCCCTCCATCCCTATATATAGTGGGGAGGCACATGGGAGCAGCACCCCAAGCCCTGGCGCCTCCCTCCCTCCCGTGACACCTCTTCCTCCCCGCTTGCGCTTGGCGAAGCCCTGCCGGGATCCCGCTACTTCCACCACCACGCCGTCGTGCTGCTGGATCTCCATCAACTTCTCCTCCCCCCTTGCTGGATCAAGAAGGAGGAGACGTCCCTGCTTCGTACGTGTGTTGAACGCGGAGGTGCCGTCCGTTCGGCGCTAGGATCATCGGTGATTTGGATCACGACGAGTACGACTCCATCAACCCCGTTCTCTTGAACGCTTCCGCGCGCGATCTACAAGGGTATGTAGATGCACTCCCCTCTCTCTCTCTCGTTGCTAGATGACTCCATAGATTGATCTTGGTGATACGTAGAAAGTTTTAAATTTCTGCTACGTTCCCCAACAGTGGGCGCCGCCCACGCCCAGCTGGGAGCACCAGCAGGCTGGGCGGCGCCTAAGGCCGACCTCACCTTCGACACCAGGGATCACCCCATGACCACGGTTGGTGCTGGCGTGCTCCCGATGCTCTGCACTCCTACCATCTGCAACGTAGCAGTTACCAGGACCCTCATCGACGGTGGCGCCGGCCTCAGTGTCCTCTCCGTGGAAGTGTTCGGCCTGCTTCATGTGCCCCACGGTTGGCTCTGCCCCACCAAGCCTTTCTCTGGAGTCATCGACGGCTCCACCTACCCCATGGGGCAGATCCACCTCCCCGTCACCTTCGGCACCCGCGACAACTACCGCATTGACCACATCGACTTCGACATCGCCCGCATCGGCTTGCCGTACAACGCCATCCTCGGATACCCGGCCTTGGCCAAGATCATGGCAGCAACTCAACCTGGCTACAATCTCATGAAGATGCTGGGAAGCAGCGGTGTCCTCACCATGGCGGGGGACACCAAGGATGCGCTCTCGGCCCTCAAGCACGCTTTCAGAGCCGCGACGGTTGTGCGGCCAAGCAAGGAGGGAGCCCCGGAGGCCTCGGGGCCTGCACTAGCAAAGAAGAAGCAGTTGTTCTCTCAGGACCGGGCCGAGACAAAGATGGTGCCGGTCGATGAAGATGGGGTATCAGGCTCCACCTTTACCATAGGTGCCAGCCTCCCACCAGACCAAGAAGAGGCACTGGTCAGCTTCCTACGCACGAACAAGGATGTTTTGCGTGGGAGGCGGCGAAACTGGTCGGGGTTCCACATGGAGTAATCTGGCACCACTTGATGGTGTGCCCCAATGCACGACCAGTGAAGTAGAAGGCGCGGCGGCAAGCTCCGGAGAAGCAGTCGTTCATCACCCAGGAGACCCACAAGCTGCTGGAGGCCGGCGTAATTCAGGAAGTGCGGCACCCGTACTCGCTTGCGAACCCAGCCATCGTCCCGAAGAAGGGCGGGAAGGAGCGCATGTGCGTCGATTTCACCAACCTCAATAAAGTCTGCCCTCAAGACCCTTTCCCTCTCCCGCACATTTACCAAATCCTTGACTCCACCGCTGAGTGCGATTTACTGTGCTTCCTAGATGCCTTCTCGGGCTATCACCAAATCAAGATGGCGGTGCAAGATGTTGAGAAGACAGCCTTTCTAACCCCGTGCGGGGTGTACTGCTACACCTACATGCCGTTTAGGCTACGCAATGCCGGGGCAACCTTCCAACGGTTGATGCATATTGCCCTGGGATAGCATCTCAGGAGGAACGCTGGGGCGTACGTCGATGACATAGTGGTGAAAACTTGGGAAGTGAGAACTCTTATCGAAGATCTGGAGGAGACGTTCGCCAGCCTGTGCCAAGTGAACGTGCGGCTGAACCTAGAAAAGTGTGTGTTTGGTGTTTCGTCTGGCAAACTTCTGGGTTTCCTGGTGTCGCACAGAGGGATCGAGGCCAACCTACAGAAGGTCAAGGCAATAGAAAGGATGAGTCTGCCGCAAACCCTCAAGGAAATGCAGAAGCTGGCGGGCTGCATAACCTCGCTCGGGCATTTCATCTCCAAGCTAGGGGAGTGCGCCCTCCCCTTCTTCAAGCTGATGAAAAGAAAAGGCCCGTTCGAGTGGACTCCGAAGGCCGAGGCAGCCTTTCAAGACCTCAAGAAGTATCTCACCAGTCCGCCGGTGATGGTGGCGCCGCGACCCCTTGAACCATTGGTGCTTTACCTGGCTACCACGCCCCACTCTGCGAGCGCGGCACTGGTGGCGGTTCGGGAGGAGCACACAATCAAGGGCTTGCGGGGAAGCACCTTGCGCTCGGTTGGGGCGCCGCGGCCTCAGGACGACGCTCCTGACGCCTCAGCCGCCCTGCCGGTCAACGGCGCTCCTGAGGCTCCAGGGAAACCTCCAAAGAACGAGACTCCTAAGGAAGGAGTTCCTGAGGCCACAGCTACCCTGATAGACGACAAGGCTCCTGAGGACCCTCAGCCCCATGAGGCACAGGACTCCGCTGATGCCTCCCGCCTCATTGAGCACCCGGTGTACTTCGTCAGCATGGTGCTACATGATGCGCGGGCGCGCTATCCCATGCCGCAAAAGCTCTTGGTCGCGCTCCTCGTCGCCTCTCGAAAGCCGCGCCACTATTTCCAAGGCCACCCCATCAATGTCGTCTCAGCTTACCGTCTGGAGAGAGTGCTCCAGAGACCTAATGCCGCGGGGAGGGTTGCTGAATGAAACATTGAACTGCAGGCATTCTAGTTGGAGTTCAGCACCACCAGAATCATCAAGGGTGCGGCCCTCGTCGACTTCGTGGCGGAATGGACTGATGATCCCGACCCAGAAGTGGGTGAGGACTGTTCCCTCTCTCTAGGAAGTGAAGCACCTGATGGTTCGGTCATGTACTTTGACGGCGCATTCGTGCGCCACAGCGCGGGGGCTCGAGCGGTGCTCATATCGCCCACCCAGGACAAGCTCTACTACGCCGTGCAGCTCTGCTTCCAGCAGGGCGAGAATGTCTGCAACAACATCACAGAATACGAAGGCCTGATCGCCGGCCTCAAGGCTGCGGCGGCTTTGGGAGTGATGCCCTCACCATCAGGGGCGACTCCCAGCTCCTCGTCAACTTCTCCAACAAGGCGTACAAGCCGAAGGACGAACACATGGAGGCATACCTCGAGGAGGTACGCAAAATCAAGAAACAATTCTTGTGCCTGGAATTGCAGCATGTGCCACGTGGCACGAACAAGGAGGCGGACGACATCGCCAAGAGGGCGTCTCGGCATCTACCTCAGGAGCCCGACATCTTTGAGGAGCGGCTCTTCAAGCCGTCAGCAGCCTCCCCCCCGCTGCGGGACCAGCATCACCTCAGGAGGAGCTCCCTCCAGCACCCCTCTCAGGCGCTCCAGCTTGCGGCCCAACCTCGGGAGCCCTCTTGCTCCTCGCGGTTGAGCCGCATGAGGGGTGCTGGACCGAGGAGTTCAAGGCATACATCCTCCAAGGCACCCTGCCGGAGAAGGAGGAAGACGCAGAGCGTGTGGCCCGCCAGGCCACCGCGTACTGCATCTGGGACGGTGAGCTCTATCGAAGACGGCCAAATGATGTTTCTCTATGATGCATCTCCAGGGAGCAGGGATGCGAGCTGATGGCTGACATACATGGTGGGGACTATGGGCATCACTCCTTGTCGCGCACCCTCGCGGGCAAGGCGTTCCGCAGTGGATTCTACTGGCCCACGACGCTCAATGATGCCACCGAGCTGGTAAGATCCTGTGATGCCTGTCAGTTCCATCCCAAGCAAATCCACCAGCCCGCTCAGGGTCTCCAGACCATCCTGCTCTCATGGCCATTCGCGGTCTGGGGGCTGAACATCCTGGGCCCTTCCCTCGAGTGCCCGGGGGCTACCGCTACCTCTACGTCGCCATCGACTAATTCACCAAGTGGGCGGAGGTGGAGGCCGTCCGCACCATCCCAGCCAGCTCCACCGTCAAGCTCATCAAGGGCCTCGTGAGACGCTTCGGGGTTCCTAATCGCATCATCACCGACAATGGCTCACAGTTCACCAGCAACCTTTTCAAAACATATTGTGCTAACCTTGGAACGCAAATATGTTACGCTTCGGTGGCACACCCTCCGAGCAACGGCCAGGCTGAGCGCGCCAACGTAGAGGTCCTGAGGGGACTAAAGGCAAGGACCTTCAAGAAGAAGCTCGAGGCCTGCGGCAGGGGCTGGCTCGACGAGCTCCAATCCATGCTGTGGTCCATTCGCACCATCGCGACCAAGCCAACGGGCGAGACTCAATTCTTCCTTGTCTACGGAGCTGAAGCTGTTCTCCCTCACGAGGTCAGGAATCACTCCGCGCGGGTCTTGGCGTTTGAGGAGGCATGCTAGGACGCCTCGCGGGGGATGGACCTCGTGCTGGGGGAGGAACGCCGCCGCCAAGCCTCACTCCGAGTAGCGAGGTACCAGCAGGCGCTACGGCGGTACCATTGCCGCAGCGTCCGCTCCAGGACGCTCGAGGTGTGTGATCTCATCATGAGGTGGGTGCTCTCTAGGGAGGGGTTGCATAAGCTCAAGCCCATGTGGGAGGGCCCGTTCAAGATCGCCCGCGTCTCCAGGCCTGGTGCGGCGCGCCTGGAGATGCAGGACGAGATCCCCATCCAGAATGCCTGGAACATCCAGCACCTCCAGAGGTTCTACCCATGAAGCAAGGCCCCGCGCCTGAGAAGGTCTCCGCTCGTGACACTCTCACGTAATAATGAGTTGGGGCTGTACACGCCCCGGAGTCTCCTGAGGTCGCCCCTGGGCCTCACGGGGGCTCCCACCCACGTCCTAGTGGAGGCCCCATGCTCTGCGCTGGTGGAAAGACAAGAAGACTAGTCTAGGTGCCGGACGCGGCTGTTCTTTTGCTTGTTTTCTATAGCTGGTTTTCAACTTCTTGAATGAAATTTGGAGTTTTCGTGTCTTTCGTTCGCCAGAGTTGGAATTGTCTCTCTTGTTCGTCCGCCTTTCCAAACTTGCCCCAGGAAGAGCGGCAGTTGCCCGTCGCTCCTCCTCGTGCGTCCCACGCGCGAGCGCTAGGTTGGTGTGTATGCCTGGGCTCCTGAGCAGCCACACCTCACTGAAGCCTTGTTGCCCCAGAGCTTTGGCGTCCTTAATCCTTGCGATACGCTCTTGAACGAGCTCGTGGGCATGCGTACCCTTTTAAGTCCGTGCCTCCGGGCATCGCCACATGGTGTACCAGCCACAACCAATCCATGCTCGGGGGCTTGCACGAGGTAGGACGAGACGCCTCGTGAGGCCTTCTAAAAACTCTGCAACTATCACTACAAAAAAAAGACACATCGGTGACATTTTGGGCCGAACGAAATTGTCATGCTTATGACACTTCTATGATGATAATTGTGACAAAACCCGATATCATCATAGATGTGGTGGGCTCCTACTTATATGACAAAACATCATGACAGAAAATGGGCTTTTCGTCCTGGGCAGGCCGGAGACGCAGCTGCATGACATTCTTTGGGCCGTCCGTGACGAAAAAACCATGGTAGAAGCGAGGGCGAGGAAAATATCGGGGGAGTTCCCGGTTACGGTGGGTGGTCAGGGGCCGAGCGATGCGCAATTCTCTCGTACGTACGCGTGTGTGTGCGAGGCTTTGCGCTCTAACTGAACCCGAGCGAGGCGTTGGGATCTAACTGAACCTGAGCGATTGCACTAGCTACGTTACTGAACCCGAGCAATCGATCCCTTGCTGTTAACTGAACCCGAGTGATTCCTTCGCTACTGCTGCTAACTGAAGCCGGTCGACGTTGCCCCTGGATGAACAGTGAGCATTGTTGGGGGGGGGGTTGGATGAATAGTTCCCGGTGGGGGGTTGCATGAACAGGACCCCGTGATTTTGTCGCTGGATGAACAGGACCCCGATCGATCGAGCCGGTGGATGAGCAGGACCCCGTGGATGGCTGGATGAACAGGACCCCGATCGATCGAGCCGGTGGATGAGCAGGACCCCGTGGATGGCTGGATGAACAGGGCGACCCCGTGGAGGGCTGGTTGAACAGTAGCCGGTGGAGGGCTAGATGAACAGTAGCCCGTGGAGGGGTGGTTGAACAGGACCCCGTGGAGAGGGCTGGTTGAATAGTAGCCGGTGGAGGAGCGCGCGATGGAGGCTGGATGAACAGGAGCCCGTGGATGAACAGTCGCAGGTGGAAGCTGGAGGAGGTCGACGGTGGATGAACAGTACCCCGTGGAGGCTGGAGGAGGTCGACGGTGGAGATGAACAGTATCCCGTGGAGTCCCGTTTTGCGGTACGCCAGACCTCTCCCAATGAACATGACCCCCGTTTCGACCGTAGCGCTCCAACACAAGTCCGTTTCCTCCATTTTGCGGTACGCCACACCCCTCCCGGTCAACAGGACCTCGTTTCGACCAAGAGAAGTCCGTTTCCTCTGTTTTGCGGTATGCCAGACCCCTCCCGATGAACACGATCCCGTTTCGACCGTGGCTGGTCGAACATAAGGCCGTTTCCTCCGTTCGACGGTACGCCAGGCCTCGTTTCCATCGTTTGTTCTGTCCAAGCTGGTTGGCTCCCGATGAACAACATGCGTTCCGTTGCCTCCCGATGAACACGACGATGACGCAGTTTCTCCGTTCTAACCCAGCCATGTACACAAGCCCTGGCCGTACGTATGCGCGAGCAGGCGTTCGAGACCTCGCCCATATGTATGTACGTGGCCGTATTTACCTTCTTACACCCTGGCCGCTGTATGTACATGCACATGCTACGTGCACGCCTCTACTACGACACGTGTGCACCTCTACATCGACCAGTATGTGCGTACACGTTCGCGACTAGAATGACAACGCTACGTACGCTTCGACCAGGTGGGTCCCGACTGTCAGGCACTTCCTTGCGTGCAAAGATGTAGCTGGTGGGTCCCAGCAGTCAGGGGGGAACTTTTTTTCACGAAATACGGTGGCCCGTCCGGTGGGTCCCTGCTGTCAGGTGGAGGAATCATTATTTTCCGCGTAATAAGGAGGCACTTCCTTGCTGCGGCCGTGGACCCAGCTGTCAGCCTCTCCACATACAGTACTCTTCCGATGGAAGTCGGTCGTTGACCACATTGACCACGCCGCTCCGAGAGCACCAAGGCGGTGGAAGACGGCAAGGCCTAGGAAGGGGACGACGCGGAGCCGGGGAAGGCAGTGGATGCCCACGCGGAGAGGAGTACGAGGTTTCACTGGTTTGGCTGCGATGTGAGGCTGCCGTCGCCGCAGGGCTTGGCCAGTGGTGGGAGTTGTAGGGGGCGGTGAGGCCTCCGCGGCAGCACAGCCAGTCACGGGAGGAAGGAGCAGGCGGCACGACCGGCGCTGCTTTGGGCGGTTGGAGCAAGAAGACCAGAGGTTGAAGAAGCACTACGGCCGTTGGATGGACATCGTACGGTCACTGGAGTTAGAATCGTTCATATTGACTAAGTTGAAAAAGCCCTCTGTCCGCGTCAGCTTAGTAGGCCCATAAGTCAGCCTCCCATATTGTGGGTCCCAGCTAGCAGGGGGAGTATTCGTTTTTTGTGCGTAATAAGGAAGCACTTCCTTGCGTGCGAAGATATAGCTGGTGGGTCCGAGTTATCAGCGGCGGGAACATTTTTTCGCGAAATGCAGAGGCCCTTCTGGTGGTCCCAGATGTCAGGTGGAGGAATCATTATTTTGCGCATAATAAGGAGGCATTTCCTTGTGTTTGGCCATGGACCCAGCTGTTAGCCTCTCCACGTACAGTCCACTTCCTATGGATGTCGTTTGTTGACCACGTTGACAACGCCGCGCCGAGCGCATCCACGGTGTTGGACGACGGCGAGGCCCCGGATAGCAACGAGCCGAGATGGGAAGATGCGGGAGTGGAGTTGCAGACGGAGAGGTGTACGAGGGTTAACTGGTTCTGGTGTGGTGTGGTTCGGCAGTCGGTGGAGAAGAACAGGAGGTGTGGAGGGATGGCCTGGTCGGCGGTGGGGTAGCGCTTCACAACGAAGCATGCTAAGCAGAGCTGCTAGCAGGAGGAGGCGGGAGCAGGTGGTCCCGGCGGCGCTGGAGGAAGAAGACGAGAGATTGAAGATGGATGCCGGTCGTTGGATGTTAATCCAATGGCTAACGATGTCAAAATCATTTGTTGACTAAGTTGACACCGACTTGCGTTGGCTTCGACGTATTGGCCCACATTTCAGCCTCCAAAAATGTGGTACGTATTCAACCCATTTTTTCAGAATTTACAGTCAATTTGATCTTTTTTTAGAATTACAGTCCATTTGCTGGGCTGGGTGAACAAATAATGTAGCGTCCATGCGGCCCATTTATTTTTTCCTAAAAGATTACATGCCATTTGCACTTTCTCGAAATACACGATTTTGCTGGGCTGATTCTAATTATAATGTTGGGTTGGGCGCAACAATGTTATCAAAAAATAAACAGGGGCTGATCATTTTGTTATAAATGTATTTAAATAATAAGTGATTTATTATTACATTGGTCCTTAAATCTTACCATGCTTTTGTACACAATCACCAGGATTTTTGTTGCCAAAAAATCCAGGATTTATTGTTAAGAATTTTTTTTAAGTTCATAAGATGTGGGATATTGTTTTCGTACATATGTAAGTATTTGTTAAATATATGACGACAATAACAATAATATATAATAACATATAAAATAATTTAAATATATATAATATAGTTAGAAGGGAAACATAAGTTGGACCAGGCGTTCCTATTCTTATATAGAAAAATAGAACAGACCTCTGCGTTTTCTTCAAAAAAATACATAAATTGGGCTGCCGATGTTTCAGGAAAAATAAAACCTCGGATGGGAGGTCCATAGGCCGGTCGATACATGACGGCCCTCAAGAAAATACAAACCGGCATGTCGTGGGCTGCGCATGTTAAAAAGAAAGCCTGGACGGGGCAGCCCACAACCCAGCTGATACTTGCTGCCCCAGTGATAATAAATGATACCTGCCAACTCCCTGGCTTCGTTGTGAATTTATCTCCTTTAGTAACTACGTTGAAGCAGCTAAAAAAATGTAACTATGTTGACAAACCCATGGGCTCCAACGTCAGTATAGCATTAGAAGGAAGTATTTTTTCAATGCGGCACTTGCTTGCGTATGGCCATAGACCTGGTGGGTCCCGACTGTCCGCCTCTCCACGTACAGTCCTCTCCAGATTCCTCTCGTTTGTTCAGCATGTTCACAACGGCAGACAGCGATGCCGCGGCGAGCGCACAAAGGCGAAGGAGGAGATCGGACCACCTGAGTCAGTGCCTTATTTGTAACGAAAGTACTGAACTAACCCAGTGGCCAAGTGACACTACCGATAGCTGTGCCGCCCGGGTTCGATTCCACCTGATGAAGGGAAAATATCTCCAATTTTTTTTGCCTCTGCCATTATTGACATGTGGGTCCCCATTGTCATCTACGCACACCACGTCTAACACTTACCAAAACTTCGTCCCTCATTTTCTCTGTTTTTTGCACACTCGACATTGTGTGGGCATTTTGAAAATAGCATATTGATCAGCATGATGTTAACTGGCTGGTAGTTCCATTTTCGACCATGAATAAAACTTCCAACATGATGTTATCCCTGTTTGAAAAGGCCGTGTTAATATAAATGCTCTGCCACTGAAATTTGCAGTTTCTTATCTGAAACTGAACTTGCAGTTTCTTATCTGAAACTGAAACTTGCAGTTTCTTCTCTGAGAATCACATTGTCTGCACTTTTATACTCCTATGAAACTACATTTTTTAAGTGCTAAAAATAGATCTCTAGAATTCATAAAATACTTCATATGCTCAATACTGCAAATCTAAAATTCAAAGGACATTCATATCTGAAAGTACTCTCGAAATACACAACACAAAACACAATTCATGACCTACAAATACTGACAACCCTAAGCTCCTCCTAACAATTCACAACTTGCTTGACTATTGGGCTGGGGCGGTGCCCTCCTATACCTCGGCGGCAGACAGCCGCCCCGTGAGACGATGTAAACGGCGAGAGAGAGGACGGCGGGGAAGCGTCGTCGGGCCAACTGCTTCTCTCCTCTTGCAGTTGGGTTCGGTCGACGAAGACTCCACCGGCTCGCTCTGGCACGACACTGTCACAGACGGCACCCTGTAGATGCTCGATCTTTTAATCTCTGGTGGATGCTCCATCTGAGATCGATACTCCCACCACGGCTCCCTCACGACCGGATTCGGTTAATCTGTTTGCTCCATGGCCCAGAGGAGTAGCTCTATGTACTCCCGCGCGACTCCCTTCGGGAGTATCGCCGCCTTTTCGCTCTGTTGCAGATATCTGGCCATGGATGTTGCCGTCGCCGCTCATTGGTCCTTGTTGTCAAACCAAGACTTTATCTCCAACATCCTAGCTAGCTTCACATGGTCACCGTCTGTGATCCTCACGTATCGGTTGTACTCCTCCATCGATCTACTTCTCCACAGCACCTTCACTCGCCGGCGGTGGTTTTTGAATGGAAGAGGAGAGGAGCAGCACTGGTTTTGGATTAGAGCGGGAGAGGAGCGACGTTGGTTTAGGATTGGAACAGGAGAGGAGGGGCAGTGGTTTTGAAATGGAAGAGGAGAGGAACGGCGCTGGATTTAGATTGGAACAGGAGAGGAGCGGCGGTGGTTTAAGAGGAGAGGAGCGGCGCTGGTCTTGGAAGTATTTTTTTGTTTTGCGTATTTTGGGTCAAAGTTTGACCACGTACTGTATTTGACAAGCAAAATGTGAATGCGTGTCACCAAAAATTGTATCGTTTGGTTCGTATCTGAATGTCCTTTCAAATTATATTATTTTTGCAACGTATAACATATATTTTATTTGTGAAAATCATGGTCAATTATGACCCAGAATAAAAGGGAGACTAGTTAATGTGGGGTCGCTTTCTTAATTGAAGGGTAAATTGATTTTGATTTTGATCCAGTCACAGCGCGCCGGCCCTCTCGTCCAATCCTAAATCGCTGCCGCACGCTCCTCTCCCTCTTCTCCATTGCAAAACCACCTCCTCTCCTCTCCATCATCTCCATTCCAAAACCACCGTCTCGCCTCTCCCTCTTCTCCATTGGAAAACCACCTACTCTCCTCTCCATCATCTCCATTCCAAAACCACAGTCTCGCCTCTCCCTCTTCTCAATTGCAAAACCACCCCCTCTCCTCTCCATCATCTCCATTCCAAAACCATCGTCTCGCCTCTCCCTATTCTCTATTGCAAGACCATTGTCTCTCCTCCCATCTTCCAAAGCTAGCACCGGACCACTCAGAAGGACATCTATGGAGAGGATGCAGCAGCGAATTAGGCAGATCGCTGGCGGCGTCCAAGCAAAGTTAACTAGTTGGAAGGAGATCCTTACTTGGTTTGACAACGAGTGGGAGATTTCGAGGACGATGAGGGCCATGTGTAAATGTATGCCAAAGAGCGAGACAGCGGCGATGAGGGCGGCGATGTACTCCTCGGCGGCAGTCACGCCGCACTCTTTCATCAAGTATCTCCTCTGGGCGATGGAGCAGATAGATTCGCCCGAGGCAAAATTCAGGCGGGGGTGGTGGGCGTACCGGTCGAAGGTGGAGCACCCAGAGGATAACAAATCGATCGAGTACGGTGTGCCGTTCATGAGGGTGTAGAGCCAGCCGGAGCCATAAGAGTACTCGTTCTCCCACCGCAAGAGGAGGCCAGATGGCGCGACGTCGCTTCCCCACCGTTCTCCATGGTTCCCTCGACGCTCGCCTTGTTTCAACGGCGGAGGTAGGGTTTAAGGTACGCTTCGCACTAACCTAATCTTCCATCTGCTCATGCTTACAATCAGTGTGATAGCTAATGAAAACCATGCTTACAATCAGTATCCGAGTACTATGCCAATCACCCTAAAATAGCTCTGGACCTTTGGGTCAAAGTTGTGACACTGTGTACAAATAAAGAAAAATAGATTGGTGCTTCTTTCAGAAAAGATTACTCCCTAGAAAACTGCCAATATAAGCTACTAGTATTTGGTTAGAGAATTTGCTGCCGAGACAGATCCGTCCACAGAGAGCGCCACACATCCCACAGGTGGTGGTGGATGCCAATGCGTGCATGGAGCATGGTTGGTGTCGGTAATTTTTACTTGGCACACCTCGCACTCTGCATATATGCCGGTTCCATCCGTACATTTGTGCAGTTCCACCAAAATGCAGCTGAATTACCCTGTTTGCACAGATAATGAAAAAGCGTGATTACATTATAGTGGCACTAGTTGATGAAACATACACTAATAAATAGAAGAAAATATTGCGATAGTATCATAGTATGCCATGTTGCGAGCGCGAGATGGGCCCTGCGACGCCTCATACGGTACGCCCCATACTGGAAATCGACCCAAGTCTCCCCGATACACCTTCTGCCAGTGATGAACATCAGTGTACAGCGGTAGTACAAGGAGGGGCCTTGAGACATTCCAATCTCTATTTTTGTGCAGATCAACTAAAATTAAGCACCCCAGTTTGCAGAAACGCTTAAACATTAACAATGGGACTAGTTGATGAAACATATACTAACAAAGAGAAGCACTTTCTTTATCTACATTGGAAATGAAATGATAGAGAGGACACTCGCTCTATTTTAACTGTATTATTACTTCATTTTATCAGTGGCACTAGGGTCGAGCAGGTGGCAAACGAGGTGTACCGTGCGTCGCAAGGATGGAGGCCGGGGGTGCTTAGACTGGGATGCTGAAGCTGGCTCTTATCCTTCCCCCCTGATGTTTCTGTGGTAGCATTTGGGTTGTAATCCAAACTTGGTCGAGCTGGTGCTGCGTCCCCCTACCTGCCTAGCTTATGTGGCGAACTTGTCTCCTGCTAGTACTCAGTCTGTTCTAGTAGTAGTTGCATAACTGCCCGTTTACACTGAGATGTTGTCGGATAATGGTTCTCTATGGTAGGGTTTCTTTAATGAAATCGGAGGAAACCCCCTCTTTCGATATATAAAAAAATCAGTGGCACTAGCGGTGCCAAAACATTGCCTCAAATTAATAGTGCCACTAGATTAAGGTGCAAAATAATAACATTACTGCTTTATCATGGCAGTGCCAAAACAGTAGCACAAGAGCAGACTCAACATGCAGGATCTTTGGCAAACGGTCAGACCAAAAAGGAACATACCTCGTGATGGGAACCATATCTGCAGTCAACGCCATCGTAGAAGGGATGACACCAGTCACCAACATGGATGATTCAATTCATGGGACCTTTTGGTGCAGTTCACCTAAAATGAAGCAATGTCCCATGAGCTAGCAGCTTCTTCTTCATTTTTTTAAGAAAAGGGCTCCAGCCCCGGTTCCATTTCCATCAGAAAACGAAACCCACAGAGCTTCTTCTTCATTAGTTGCAATAAAATTGAGCAACATCAAGGTTGGTTGTGAAGCTCCTGGAATGTTCAACTATAATTTGGATATCATTTGTGCAGTTCAACTAAGATCAAGCGTGAAATGTATATCTCTGTTTGCACAAAAAAGGTGGAAAGGAGGGTGACTAACAAGTGATGAAACATACATCAAATGAAAAGAAGCATGTTCCTTATCTGAATGGCAATCCTACAAGGACAGTAGCAATTTCTAAAGCAGCAGCATTGCTAGATATTAGTGTGGGCATTAGGATTAACTATGACAACCGTTAAATACGACATTACTTTAATGGTGCCATTGCTTCATTTTACCAGCAACATTACATTAACAGCTGCTACAGAGTTGGTATTTGGGCACGGGAGAGTAGGCGGACCAGGACAGTTGCATTTCTAACGAAAAGAAGCAACTTATCTTAATGGGAAATTTAGCAGGACATGAAAAAAGTGCCATTGATTCATATTACTGGAGGCATTACATTGAAAACAACATTGGTTTAACGTGTCCTTACTTTTAACAGTGCGACTGCTACATTTTACCAGTGGCATTACATAAGAGTGGCTCGGGGCAACAAACATCAGAACAGGATATCTGGGTTGGTCCCATTTTTGTTCGGTATAGCCACCTTATACTGTGTGAGGCTAGCAAATCTAGTGCTGGACTTACTCTGTTGACTTGTCCCCCAGTCCCCACTTTCTTTCCTTTTTCAACCAATAGATCGGGTTTATATTGAGTTTGTACTGCGTTTCCCTTTATTTCCCTATTAGACCAAGAGACCAGTTGGATAGCCAGTCTCTGCTACTTTTCGCCCCCATTATTTCCTCTTTCGACCAAGTCCTAGATTCAGGTAACAAATCTTCCCCCACCCCACCCCCTTTCTTCCTTGTTTGAACCAAGTAGTACTAGATTCGAGTGCATGAACTAGTTTTACCTCTTAACAGTAAAAATTTAGGTGGCTTTCGAACAGCCGATCGATCCTATCTACGAGGGGGCCTGAGAAATAGTAAAAGATACAAATGCAGCGACGTCAGGAGCTCGGGAAGTAGAGCAAGGCCGGTTTCGAAGGAAGTTATACCTGAGGGTCGCCGGGATGTCGCTAGGTGGGCGGCGGGAGGCCGGATCTGCCCACACTACGGCAGCGAGGAAGAAGGGGTCGGAGGCCCTCCCTAGCCAGCGGTGCTTGGGAGAGAACGGCAAGGCACGCTGATCGGGACGCGCCGGCAGTGGGTAAGAGCCGTCGCGAGGACGACCGCGTGAACGTTGCACCTTCTCACCTTCCCCGGCGGAGAGGATCCGGCTGGATCTGTGACCAGCGGTGAGCAGAGAGAGAGAGTGTGGCCACCGCTGTCGTGTTTAGATCTGGAGAGGACGAGACAGTGTGAAGAGAGCAACACTAGCAAGCAAGCGCGGAGGCTCCTGCCTATATAGTGGAGTACTAGTTTTCTTTTGTCTACCGGAGCCGGCTTGACCTCGTCAATGACTGTCGAGAAGTCTTCATGCACGTGCCCCGGAGGCGCAGTTGTCGTCATTTTGATCTGAAGCACTGGATTATAACATATAACACGAAAAAATGCCACATGACAAGAAACCATAACCTCACTGCCCAAAGGAGACAACATGAATCCCGACGGACAAACTAGACGAGGATCAAAGCTCAAATTAAAGATAAACTCGTAGAAAAGGGGTCCATCGATAGATGTCCTAATTAACATAGCCGGCTTGACCTAGATGGCAGCCGAGTAGTCTTCGTGCATGTGCCCCCAATGACCAGCGCCTTGGAGGAACTCAGTTGTCGCTGTTTAACCCTCGCAGTGATCCGAAGCACATGACACCTAATATTGCGAGAAGACAAGAAACCTTTTTTTAGATTTCTCATCAGAACTATAACCCTGTACAACACAGCCTCCACGATAAGTAGATGATAGCCAATCCAGGCGTGTTTGCTGGAGTCTGGTCACATGCATGGACGAACTGATCTTCCATGTCATGCAGGGATCGTCCAGGCACCAACGTCTGTACAACACTTCTCTAGTACTATCGCTCGTCTCTCTCTTCTATTAACTAACCCGACTTGCGGGGCCGGGGAGTGTACCTATGGTCAGTTCTCGATTGCGTTCCCACATGTGTGTGCAAGCGCAATATGACGCGCGTTCCATTCGGAGAGCGGCGTGCCAGACCGACAGACCGTCTGGGGTGCGAACGCGATGGGCGTGCTGTATACTCTGTACATGTGTACCGCCATTTTCTTGAGGCTTTGCTCCATGGCGCAATCCATGGATACAAATTAGTATACTGTACTATTTAAAAGTCGAGGGCGGGGCTTTTCCCGGCGGTAGGCGGGGTAGTTCCGCCTAGTCGGTTCGACAGAGACGCGAGAAGATGAGGGAGTAGGCTACTGCAAACGTAGGGCTGTGTGATTTGACAGCGAGTTACTGCTGGATAGGTGGGGCCCCGTGATTTGACTTGCCATTATCATTTTAACTGCGGCGCTATGACCGGCGTGAGTCTCCCGATTCCTGACCACCTCCATGGTATACAGGTGCCTCTCCCAATGCTCCACTACTTTTTCATTGCCTCTTTCCTCCACATATGCAAAAATGCCATGTAAGCGGGCTTATAGCCCACTATTGTACTTGCTCGTACAGGTGCTAAGCCTGCCACATAGGCATAAAGTCTGATGTGGCAGGTTAATTAGTAAGAAGAGAGAGACTAGTTTGGTGACCCCAGGAAGAAACAGTGCTAAGCGTGTGTACCTAGGTGAAAAGACAATTTTGAGTCTATAGCTAATTAAATGAAGCAAACTTAGCAACAAAAAACTAAGCACCTATGCATTGGGGACTTGAGTTGCTAAGCCATTTAATGCCCTTAGCACCTCATCTAAGCACCATTTCATTGGAAGAGGTCACTCCTTGGCAAATGCAATAAATACTACGAAGAAAGAGATAGAGAGAAGTAAAAAAATACTCTTATAGCCAACCTTATAGCTAACCTTGTTGTATGAGTGACTAAGTGTTGACTATGTATGACATGCCAACATCAGATAGCCTAACGCACCATGTTAAATCTCCAAGGGCGCGACCGCGCGAGCGAGGCGACGGTCGTGGTAGGCGCGACCATGATACGGGCTGCCGACAGCCCTTGGATCTGAGATCGAACGTTCGCATGCTAAGTTGCTAAAAATTTGCAGAATAACCCTCCAGGATAGGATATTCACCCATAGGTCTAGAATCACGCCATGCAACCGTTCGATCTCAGATCCAAGGGCTCTCGGAAGCCCGTATCATGGGAGAATGGAAAGCTTCGTATCACCTGTAATTTTCCCGACGCTTGACATGACATCGAAAGCCATTTAATTGGGCGTCGAGTAGACATGACTTCTAATTGGCCCCCCACAGTACTGTGCATTAATCCATTTATCCACCAGGCAAGCCACTACCCAGCCGTTCGCACGCCCCACTCAGCATTTTTACAATCGAAAAACCGCTGGCAGTTCGCTCCTACTCGTCCCCGGACGTCCTTTAACATTACGGCAGTTCGCTCCTAGTCGTCCCGTCCTTTCACATTACGGCAGTTCCACTAATCCTAACCCTCCTCCCAAATCCATGGCGTCCCAAATCTCCATGATCAGCGGTGAGTACAAGGTTAGAACCATCACCGGCGATGAGTTCGACGTCATCTACACCCGTTCTTCCGCGACGGTGAAAGGATGCCTTGCTCGCTTCAGACGCATGTTCGAAAACTCAAATGATGAGTGGGTCGCTGGACTAGATGTTGAGTACACCACAACCCTGGACAAAGAGAAGAATCTAAAGGAGGAAGAGAAGATGAAGCCCACCGTGATCCAGGTTTGCGTGCATGACTTATGCTTGGTCTACCACATATGCCATGCCGACGTTGAGTGCGAGGAATTTAAGAACTTCCTCAAGGGCGGCCGAGTCAAATTCGTTACTGTAGACTTTACGAACGACAGAAGAGTCCTGGGTTGGATAGGCCTCATTGTAGGCAACCCCTTCGACCTCCAGAAGAATGGGCTGGTGCCCTCCCATGATCAGCCTTCAATGCTGACCCTGGCAGGAGCCATGGTTCATCCTTCGTACGGTAAACTGAAGAAACCTCCGTCAAGTTTCATCGTGCATGGCAGTGGAATGTACTAGATATAGACCACATCCACTACGCTGCAATGGATGGCTACCTTTGTTTCAATATCTACAAGGGTTGGATGAAGAGCAAGAGCCAAGTGTGCGGTTCAAGCAAAGAAGTATCGGCCAAGAGGAAGAGGGACAAGGACGAAGTCGAGCACGTGGACGAGGAGTCCGAGTAAGGTGGCAGTGTCGTTGCTCATGGTGGTTCTAATGCAGTGTCTACCGGATTAGTTGCTTAGTTTAATTTCAGGTGTGCTTAGTTTTATTTGAGGGGTGTGTTGTGCTGAGCCCCCAGCAGAACTATGTTATGTTCCTTCTCGTTACTTTAACTCTTCAGTACGTACATACTAGTATTTCTTACAGTTCATCTTTTAGTTGGTATAGTACTACCACTCATTTCTTCACATTATATATGTACAATATATATGGCCAACATCATATAGCCAGCAGTTTAGTTGTCAAAGAATTTCAGGGTGCTTAGTTTTATTTGAGGGGTGTGTTGTGCTGGACACCATTATTGTGACTCAAATCTCTTTGGCCATGTTATAATGACATAAATACCGATGGACCAACATGCCAGCTCTCCCTCTATCTCACTACAGTAAAATAAAGTGTGGGGCCTACTTGATCCCAACAGCGTTCTTATTTTCCTGTAAAATTATTCGCTTGGTTACTCCTGACAAGCGGGGCCACACTTATCATTGTGAGAATCGGCTTATTTTTGTCATATAACATGGTCAACGGGTTTGACGTGAAAATAACAATGTCTAATGGCATTTTTGAGCAAACATCTAACTTAACGATGGCATTTTTGAGATATCTAATTGCATTTTTGAGCAGGCATCTCACGGATCGATGGCATTTTTGAGTAGTTGTAACTTCTAATGGCAAAACTGAGTAGTGATACACAACTAGTGGCATAAATAATAAGAACCCAAGAATTAAATAGGTATGCTAATTTCTTTAATAGAATTTAGCACCCCATTTAAGCACGTACTAGCTTTTTTAATAGTACTATATGCATAATTTGGCGACGAGCGCTCTCTATATGTACCACCTTTTTTCTTTAATTTCATCTTGTTAGTTTTGCTCCATGGCGCAATCCATCGATACTACTACTGTACAAAAGTATACATTTTTTAAAAGGCTAGAGGGCGGGGCAGTCTAGCTTGGTCGGTTTCAAGAGAGGCGAGGGCCTTTGTGATTTGACGGCTCATTACTGCTGGAAGGCGGGGCCTTGTGATTTGACTGCTCGTATAAATGTGCCGACGACCTGAGGAGGAGCAAAGAACCGTGCGGTATACTCAAGTTTTCCACTGGAGTAGTACGACGGAGGAGCACGAAACACGGCAGCCCAGTGCCATATGGCGATAAAAATGATCTAATTTGCTAGTCATCTCATTGTTAGCATTGTTCTATTCATGCCTCGCAGAGAACGTGACACGTGCGGCGAAACACCCGAAGCAAAAGAAGAAACACAGGAGCAAAAGAAGAAGGAAGATTATCACCCCAAAAAAGAAGGAAGACGCACACACAAGTCTGGGGCGCTGCTCTCTACTACATGAAGGGTTGCTGGCCGCGGAGTCGTAACTGCTTCTTCATCGCCTCCACGACCTCCATCTCCTTGCGCGTCTCCTCCGCCATCTTCTTCATTCTGTCCATGACGCGGGATTTCTCGACGCGAGCCTTCATCATCTGTTCCACGGCCGCATTACGTACCTTGACAGCAGCCGGGTGCTCGATGCGGAGCTTCGCCAACTCCTCCTTCTGTTCCATGACGAGGGCCTGCAGCATCTTCATCGAGGAACTACTATTCTCATGTAGCTTCTTCCAGCCAGCGTTCTCCTCCTTCAACAGGTCGAGCTCGTGGCAGAGCTTCGCCTTGTCCTCCTAAAGTTGCAGGATTTCACCGGTCGTCTTCTTCTCCGAGGCAATGCTCTTCTTCAGCAGCATCACCAAGCCGGCGGTCAACTCCCCCTGCTCATTGAGCTCAGCGGGCATGTCGTCGAGGCTCTCCTTCAGCAGCTCCACCAAGCCGTGGATGAACTCCTTCTGCTTATTGAGGTGCTTATTGATCTGATCGGGCAAGCCGGCATGTTCGCCTCCGCGGCTAGGGCGCTCCTGGGAGCCATCGCCTATCCGTGAGAGATCTTTCGAGGTCTCTGTGTGGCGGTGAGCCCTCTCTTTTTTCCGCAGCCTTGGTTGCCGCTCCCTTGTTACGAGTAGTTCTCGACCTAGAGCTCTGCACACCGGCCATGGCAAGGACGGACGAAGAAGAAGGACTTATGAGGAGGAAGGTAGAGTAATTTTCGGTTAGGTTGTTCCCCTTTTTATAACCTAAGTGCTAGCACTAGTACTAAAACCTGCATAGAGGGAACACGTTCAGGTTTGGTACGTACTAGTAGGTGTGAGTAGGCTTGCACTTAATTGTAGCACTAGTACTTTGGAATGTGATGGGAACAAGGTAAAGACTTGTTGATGGTTTTGGTTTCGAGGCCCGAAACGGCTTCCAATTAGTTTAGTGGAACAGAAATTTCAAGTACTCCCTCCATCTCAGTTTACAAGGCTTGCACATGTATCTAGGTCGTCAATGTAACTTATATAAAATAAATTGTTTAAAATAAAAAATACTCTGAATATTTGAAGTTTGTAATGATTTTTTGTAATGTATGCCTCTTATTAAGTTGGTCAAATTAACGACCTAGGTACACGTGCAAGACTTGTAAACTGAGATAGAGGGAGTACTACACTGCTCAAATGCGGTCGCACAAGTCAGTGATGTAACTGGTCGTACATGTCAGACCAAGCCGATGCGTGTCCCTTCGGTGAGACGCGGGTCCGACCGACCGTCTGTCGACCGTAAAGTATTACGCGATGGAGACTTCTGGTTGTGGCTTCGGTTGATTGTCACGACCAAGCATTCTAAAACTAGTGATAAATCAATTACCATCTTTTTCCAAACGACCAAGTATTTTCACAGGAATACAATACATATAGATGGAGTGATTGTCAAGGTTGCAAACCGACATGGCGTTGCAAGTTCACTGCAGCAGCAACCGACTAGGTCACTGCATCGCTGGCGGGGAAGGAGGGCAGCTCACCTCGCCTACGATGCATGCCCAGCGGCGCCGCCGCAACTGGTCCCGGGATTTGGCTTCTCCTACCGCCCATTTGAACAGTTGCACCGGCTGCTCATGCCATTGCGCAGGCATGCGTGTTCTTTCCTACGCATTCGACTCCGTGAATATGATCTCTGCCATTAGCCCTAGCTCGAAATCAACGCGACGCTGCCAGATGCTGACATCCCTCAGCATCTCTCCCCTGAGATCGACTTGCGCCTCCGCCTTGTGCTGCGCCAGGCGCAGCTCCTTGGAACTTCTCTCCAATCGATGCGACGCTTCCTCGATCCGATTTGCCCTTGCTGCCCACCACCTGAAACGCAGCCCTGGCATGTCCTCCGGCGCCACCGATCTGTGATTCCAGAGCAATGGATCCCCTCTAAAACACATGTGGGTTTCGCTCAAAGGCGGCAGTGCTGCGGGCCGCAGCGAGAGGGCAGCCCGCGGGATCCTGGGATCTAAGGGATTATCCATGGCGGGATCCCATGGGGATCGGGGCGAGGCGGGGAGGCGAGCCTAGGCGCTGGGAGAGCCCTACGAGGCTAAGATAAAGATAGTACTACTCCACTCCGTCCATATTTAAATACAAAGGCCACCAACAGTAGCCCTGGCAAAAATTGATCATGCTGCCTGCGTCCTGGTTTATTGGCCCCTTTTTTGTGCCACTTTTTATGACATGCATAAATATTATGTTACTTACAAATATGGTCAAAAATTGGCACAAAATACGAAGGAGACCAATGGAAGTAGCAACCCATGATTTAACTACTCGCATGCACGCAGTGGAGTAGTAATGTCTTTCTTCCTCCCTCACGTCCACTCAATTTGCATGCGCTGTATTAATTGACCATCAATGAAGTGAAGGACTTTACACGCGTCAAATTATCACATGGGGTGGATCTTCGTACAAAAATGCACCCCCCCGTGTACCTGCGTGTGCGTGCGAGGGAATGAGTGCGTGTGTGGCGTGCGTGCACATCTTCGCTTCATGCATGTACCGCCAGTGTGCCTCAGAGAGGACGAGTACATTCTTCTGGAACCAGCAGCACGTCACTGTGATCAATCCACACAAGGAGGTCGCGACAACGCCTCCACATGTGCCACGTGGCTTCATGAACTGTAAGAGAGACACTGTGTAGCGTGCCATTGGAATTCTAATTTACGTGTTTTGCACATACTCGAAGTACTAGTAAGGTACACGTGCATTGCACGCATCAGATTTGGCAACCAAATTATGAATAAATACCACACTATAGCATGTAAGCTTTGAGTCATATATGCCTGATGTAGACGTTCGTTTAATTCTTATAGTTCATCTCATTCAAAATCAATTAGTTTTTATAAAAAAGCTAGGGCCTCTTTGATTCGTAGGATTTCCAAAACGCGGGAATAGGAAAAACATGGGATTAGAGTGGAATGTCGTCTTGAATCCTACAGGATTGTACGAGTGTTTGATTGTGCATAGAAAAAACGCAGGATTCTTTCAAAGAGGTTTGAGTGGATGGGATGTTTCCTATGAAATCTAGCGCAAATGAATCCTATGGAAAATTCCTATGGTTTACAATCCTACGAATCAAACAACCAAGATAGGAAAAATTCCTAAGGATTGAATCCTCCAAAATTCCTTTGAGAATCCTTTGAATCAAAGAAGCCCTTAATCTATTTTATGATTCATGGAATTGTGCGTTGTAAAGCATAAAGTAAAAACAAATAATGGCAATTCAACTAGAAAAAAATTTTGGGCAGTTATGATACGAAAGATTTTAGAACAACGGAGAAGCACTTGTGTTTTGAGGTTTGTGCATTATGCTTAAGTTCAACCATGGAGTCTGCTAGATTGTACATGTGGCAAAATCTGGTGGGGGCTAGAAGATGGTGCGAGGGGCCAAGTGGAGGGAGACTATGAAGGAGTGCACAAGTGCGAGATCGATATTTAAAGAGAGGGGGCGAGAACGTGCGCTGTTGTGCGCAGTGGCGGAGCCGTGAAAAATAAATGAGCTAGGGGTCCAAGCATTGCTAATCCTTTACGAGGAGGGCCAATTCATGAACTTAAACCATTTTACCAGCAATTGTCTAACGATCACGTTCATATTAGCCTCGATATATAGTGATGTTAGGGGGGCAGGGCCCTTGCTGCCCCTGTCTTCGCCACTGTGCGCGCGTCTGAGAGATAAAGCGGAAGGCATGGATGATGAGAGGGGGACGTTGGATATATAATTAATGTGGGTGTATTAGCTATGTAATCCTGTATAGAGAGGTATAGATGATTGACGTGGACGTGGGAAAGAGGGTGAGACCTCACTAGATATATAGATTGATCGGTCTGTGTGGAAAACTATGAAAGACCTAGCTATATATACACACACATAGAGGAACATCGATCATTGTGCATGCACGTGAGAGATAAAGAATGCCTGATATGATGGAGAGGGTGTGTGTGTGTGCATGCATGGGAGACCAACCTGAAGAAAAAGATTGCATGTGTGCGATGGATAATGCCGACTGGTAGTGTGTGTGCATGCATGCACGAGAGAAAGTTAGTGGTACAATTATAAAGAGAAGACGACTATGTGGGTGTAAAAGACTAGGTAAGGTCATAATCAATTTAAAGTTGAATTCAAATATTTGAATAAGAGATCATGATGTTTGAAACCCATGCATGAATGAATATAACTGAGATATGCGCGGTGTGGTTTGGAAACAAGCATGTTGTACTGTATACACATTGAACAAGGTCAATCTGATTTGAATTTGAGATACCGATGGCAGACATCATTTGGCCACATTGCATCCATGCATGGCACTACAAAAAAAGACACATCCGTGACATTTTGGGCCAAACGAATTTTTTTCTGTCATACTTATGAAACTTCTATGACGATAATTGTGACAAAGCCCGGTATCATCATAGATGTGGTGGGCTCCTACTTCTATGACAAAAATCATGACAAAAAATGGGCTTTTCGTCCTGGGCGGGCCAGAGACGCAGCTGCATGACATTCTTTGGGCCGTCCATGATGGAAAAACCCGTGGTAGAAGCGAGGGCGAGGAAAATATCGGGGGAGTTCCCATGTACGGTGGGTGGTCGGGGCCGAGCGATGCGCGTTTCTCTCATACGTACGCGCGTGTGCGCGAGGCGTTGGGCTCTAATTGAACCCGAGTGAGGCGTTGGGCTCTAACTGAACCCGAGCGATTGCACTAGCTACGTTACTGAACCCGAGCGATCGATCCCTTGCTATTAACTGAACCCGAGTGATTCCTTCGCTACTGCTGCTAAGTGAAGCCGATCGATGCTGCCTCTAGATGAACAGTGAGCGTTGTTTGGGGGGGGGGTTTGGATGAACAGTTCCCGGTGGGGGGTTGGATGAAGAGGAACCCGTAGTAGTAGAGGCCGTTGCCGCTGGATGAATAGTACCCCAATCGATCGTGCCGGTGGATGAACATGACCCCGTGGAGGGCTGGATGAACAGTAGCCGGTGGAGGGCTGGTTGAACAGTAGCCGGTGGAGGGCTGGATGAACAGTAGCCCGTGGAGGGGTGGTTGAACAGGACCCCATTGAGAGGGCTGGTTGAACAGTAGCCGGTGGAGGAGTGCACGGTGGAGGCAGGATGAACAGGAGCTCGTGGATGAACAGTCGCAGGTGGAGGCTGGAGGAGGTCGACGGTGGATGAACAGTAGCCCATGTAGGTAGTCGACGGTGGAGATGAACAATAGCCCGTGGAGGCAGTCGACGGTGGATGAACAGTAGCCAGTGGAGGCAGTCGACGGTGGAGATGAACAGTATCCCGTGGAGTCCCGTTTTGCAGTACGCCAGACCCCTCCCGATGAACAGGACCCCCGTTTCGCTCCAACACAAGTCCGTTTCCTCCATTTTGCCATACGCCACACCCCTCCCAATCAACAGGACCCCGTTTCCACCGTAGGAGGTCCGTTTCCTCCGTTTTGCGGTACGCCAGACCCCTCCCGATGAACAGGATCCCGTTTCGACCGTGGCCGGTTGACAAACATAAGGCCGTTTCCTCCGTTCTGCGGTACAACAGGCCTCGATTCCACCGGCTGTTCCGTCCAAGCCGGTTGGCTCCCGATGAATAGCACGCGTTCCGTTGCCTCCCGATAAACAAGACGCATTCCGTTGCCTCCCCATGAACACGACGACGATGCAGTTTCTCCGTTTCGACCCAGCCATGTACACGAGCCCTAGCCTTACGTATGCGCGAGTAGGCGTTTGAGACCCCGCCCATATGTACGTACGTGGCCATATTTACTTTCTTGCAACCTGGCCGCTGTACGTACGTGTACATGCTATGTGCGCGCCTCTACTACGACATGTGCCCTTCCTTACATGACCACTGTTCATCGTTGCAGCCTGCAGACAGACCGATCATATGTACGTACACGTCCGCGACCAGAATGATAACGCTACGTACGCTTCATCCAGGTGGGTCCCGACTATCAGGCACTTCCTTGCGTGCGAAGATGTAGCTGGTGGGTCCCAGCAGTCAGGGGGAAAATGTTTATTTTGGGAAATACGGTGGCCCGTCTGGTGGGTCCCTACTGTCAGGTGGAGGAATCATTATTTTGCGCGTAATAAGGAGGCACTTCCTGGCTACGGCCGTGGACCCAGTTGTCAGCCTCTCCACGTACAATACTCTTCCGATGGAAGTCGGTCATTGACCACATTGACCATGCTGCGCCGAGAGCACCAAGGCGGTGGACGACGGCGAGGCCTAGTAAGGGGACGACGCGGAGCCGGGGAAGACGCGGTAGTGGATGCCCACGCGGAGGGGAGTACGTGGGTTGACTGCTTCGGCTGCAGTGTGAGGCTGCCGTCGCCGGAGAATAACAGGAGGTGTGGGTGAGTATAGAGGGATGGCATGGCCAGCGGTGGCAGCACAGCCGAACACGGGAGGCAGGAGCAGGCGGCATGGCCGATGCTTGTTTGGGTGGCTGGAGCAAGAAGACCAGAGGTTGAAGAAGCACACGGCCGTGGGATGGACATCGTACGGTCACTGGAGCTAGAATCGTTCATATTGACTAAGCTGAGAAAGCCCGCCGTCCCCGTCATCTTAGTAGGCCCACAAGTCAGCCTCCTACTATGGTGGGTCCCAGCTAGCAGGGGAATATTCATTTTTTGTGCGTAATAATGAGGCACTTCCTTGCATGCGAAGATATAGCTGGTGGGTCCGACCTGTCAGCGGGGGAACGTTATTTTCGCGAAATACAGAGGCCCTTCCGGTGGGTCCCAGCTGTCAGGTGGAGGAATCATTATTTTGCGCGTAATAAGGAGGCATTTCCTTGCGTGCGACCGTGGACCCAACTGTCAGCCTCTCCACGTACAGTCCACTTCCGATGCATGTCGTTTGTTGACCACGCCGCGCCGAGAGCACCAGGGCGGTGGACGAGGGCAAGGCCTAGGAAGGGAACGACACGGAGCCAGGGAAAACTCGGCAGTTGTTTCCCAGGCGGAGGGGAGTGCGAGGGTTTACTGGTTCATCTCCCGTCGCCGGAGAATAACAGCAGTTGTGGGTGAGTAGAGGGATGACTAGGCCAACGATGGGAGAACAATGGGGCGGTGAGGCCTGCGTGGCAGTATAGCCGGCCGCGGGAGGAGGGAGCAGGCAGTCCCGCCGACGCTTGTTTGAGCGGCTGGAGCAGGAAGAGTAGAGATTGAAGAAGCACGACGGCCGTTGGATGGACATCCAATAGTCACTGCTCTCGTGTGTTGGCTAAGTTGACATGGCATTGCCTGTGCGTCAACCTTATTATTTAGGAAAGCATACGCGTCAACCTGTAGTAGGCGCACAAGTCCGCCTCAAATCTGTGGAAAACAGGATACAACCCATCTGCCATTATTTCTAATAATTTACAGCCCATTTGCCAATTCTTAAGAATTTTTTTGGAGCCCATCTTCTTTTTGTTAGCATTACACACCATATTGTGGCAACGGTTAAAAATTATAGGAAATTTTGCATATTCCGGTGCGGTCAACTGTTTTTAATCCCGAAATATCGAGTCACATTCAAACTATTTTGAAAAATAATTTATATAAATATAAAATCCAAATAATTGTCCACGCATAAACATCAATGGAATTTAAAATCTTGTAATTAAAAATATTGAAACTAATTCCCGGTTTGATGTGTTTTTAAAATGTACATCCCATTTCTGGGCAAACCGAATGAAACTCTCCTCATCTTGAAAGATTTGCAGCCTGGCAGGGCTGATAAAGCAAGTAGGCCTCGTTTGGATATTTCTTAAAAAAAGAACCGGGCTAGGCATTTTCAGCAAGAAACAAACACAATTGGGCTCATGATGTGGTAAACATAAATAAAACCCTGGCTAGACGGGCCACAGCCCCCGCACATCCCTGTTGTTACCCTGATCTGTCGCTAAAACTAGTATAAATAACAACTGCTTGTTCCTAAAAAAAGTAAATAACAACTGTGCGACCTGCAGGGTCCCTGGTGTCAACCGCTCGTTGTGTAATTCTCTCGTTTATTGACTACGTTGACAATGGCGTGAGCCCCAGATGTCCAACCATTAGGAGGAACCATTTTTTGGGCTTATAATAACGAGGCACTTGCTTGCGTACTGCCATGACGCTGGTGGGTCCCTACTATCATCCTCTCCACGTAGAGTCATATCCTTATTCCTCTCGGTTGTTGACGACGTTGACAACGCAAGAGGGCGGCGCACCGCGCACGGCGAGCGAACCAAGGACGACGGCGAGGCCTCGGACGGAATGAACAGGAGCCGTGGAAGATGCGCCGGTCTAGTCGCAGGCGGAGGGGAGTACGAGGGTTGACTGGTTCGGGTGCGGGTGCGTGTTGGGGCTGACATCGCCGGAGAATAACAGGACGTGTGGGGGAATAGAGGGAGGGACTTGCCAACGTTGGATGGTACGGTAGGTCGGCGGAGGCGCAGCCAGCCATGGGAGGCAGGAGCAGGCGGAGCCTACAGGGTGGTTTGGTTTGGGCGGGTGGAGGAAGAAGACAAGAGATAGAAGATACACGACAGATGTTGGATGTCAATCCAACAGCTGGTAGGCAGAATCGTTTGTTGACTAGCTAGTAAGTCGAAAGCACCTTGGATATGCTATTTCCTCGTGGGTCCCAAATGTCAGAACCCAAATCTGTCATGGTCGTGCAGCCTTTCCTATGAAAATTTACAACCCATTTGGTGTGCTAATTCGAAATAAGTTTGTGGGTGCTGGTGGGTGCTAATCACTTGGCTTCTGTAATGCACAGTGAGCTCAAGCAGCCGGCGAGAGTGATGTCATTTCCCTTGGTTGGGATTTGTTACAACATTTCACTCTAAATTAAACGAATGGCAAGCCATTTGCCTTGTTTCAAAGAAAATATGACATTCGCAGCCGAGTTGAGAAGGGCAAGAACATCTAACTCCAGCTTACAAACTGTACAAAAGCACGAGGGTTAATTGTTCATCAAGTTTAGACAAAACCCAGGTTGAAAAGGGGAACAACATCTAACTCCAGCAATGTTTTTGGTAGTCACAGTCAAATGGATTGGTCAGGTCCATAGAATGAACATCCTGGGTCGTAAAATTTACTGGATTATGACCACAATATATTTTAAATAGAAGCCCGGCACGTTCGGAAGCTCTTTTGCCCACCTGAAACTCCTTTTTTTGCTCTTCGACATACCCATCCGTCAAAACCATGCCGCTGATAAACTTAAGCATGATGGACAATAGTAACTTCGCATTCAGCAGGAAGAATGTGACAAATCTAGTGTTTGCATGGTTGGCTACATATCGTTCTAGCGTTATTGTCTTCAATCGAATGTCATGAGAAGAGAGAAAATCCCGGTGCTTACGAATCCACCGATTGGTTATAACTTTCTTACCCCGTCCTGTTGCCTAAATAGACATGAAGATTGAAAATAGTTAAGGTCTAAAAAAGAGTGTTGAAAGAGCAATAGCTGAACGTTTAATTCTAGTACACTATATGCGGGCTTCCAATGTGCGTGAAATTATCACCTTTATATACAACTTCTCCATACATGGAAAGCATTGTAGCAAGCCAATAATCTTGTTCAGATCAAAACTATTCATTTGGATGTATAAGATCTTGACAGAATCCAGCACCATTGATAGGTTATCCATGGAGAAACTCTTCATTGAGCATAGAACATAATATTAGTACAAAATGTGTACTCCGAGATGATATATAACTTATGCGCAGAAATTTAAAATACAACTTATAATTACAAGTGTAGATGATAATATAAAGTACCCGAAGAACTGTGGAGCCAAACACCATCTTGAAATGAGCACAGAGATCATGTATTACACCCAAGGTCTCCAGTTTAGGCGCAGAGAGGACATTTATTTGCGACGGTGAATAACTAGAATCAAGGATCAACCTTTGAAGTGAAGGGGCAACTTGGATGATGAGATGCCTTCCGTCAAAAGAAATTTCAATTCTTACAAGGTTAGGCGACTTTATTTGGAGACAACCGATTCTAACTGTGAAAACAAGCACCAAGCACTCCAGGGTAGGGCAACTGGAGTGGATGATGCTGTGCAATGAGGCCTCCGATATACGAACCCACACAAGTGAAAGTTTCTTGAGAAATGGGAGTCGAAGGTTTGGTACCAGATTGTCTGGAAGGTAGTACAGCGCAAAGGTGGCGGTGTGGAGAGAGGAGGAAAACCGAGATGGACATCGGTGTTGAGGGCACAGGTAGATGGCGTTCGGTATCTGGTAGGTGATTTCCAGGGGAATAGTAGAACCCAAGCAGCTGTAGTTCTGTGAATTAAGGGGATTTCAGCCAGGCGTCCACCGTGCAGGGCATGGTATGGTTGCTCAGGTAGCATGAGGGGATGCAGAGGCTTTGAATGGAGCCCTGGTGGGAGGAGATGATGGCTCTGGGGATTTCAAGATCATTGAAGAGAGATAGATGATGACAGTCGAGATTAAGGGGCACGTCATGCCATAGAGGGCGCCACCGAATTGAGAGGACTTGGGTGCGGCAACAATCCTTGGTGGGGAGAAGCGAGATGATCTCCCCAAGGACGGCGTCCGGGAGATCGCTGATATGGTCCACCTGAGATTCTATGGGTTCCTGGGATCTGGTGGTGTGGGGTCGCCGCTTCTCCCCACGCTGCCGGGTGCGGGATCTACAACAGGCGTCGCCGTTGGCGGGAGCCTCATCTTTTTGGCGCTGGGGTCAGCCGACTCAATTTTCCTCGAGGGTGTCGCGTTGCGCTCACGGATTTGAGCAGAGTAACGTATGACGAGCCTAGTTGTAGTGCGAGTGAAGAAGAAGGGGAGCTGGGGTTTTTCAGTAGTAGTGGGGAAGAAGGGGAGCTGGGGTTTTCTGTAGGAGTGAGGTGAGGAATTTGGGGGGTATGAGTGGAGCGAGCTGACGTGAGGTGGGTGGGAGTGAGGAGGAAAAAGAGAACCCAATTTTTTTGGGGGGCGGTGTGCTGGGTGTGGATAGCGCCTCTCATTAAGTAAATATATGGTCTTTTGAATTCATTTTACTATTTACTAGGGTGGATGGGATGTTTTGTCTTGGGCCCAGATAAACAATTACTACTAGTATAGTGGAGACACCCTACAACTACCAGGAAAAAAATTACTACTAGTACAGTGGATACACTACCGCTTCTGGCTCCTCCTAGGTCATCAAAATGTCTCCCTCTACTAAATGTCGTTTATTTTTTATCACCGACATGCGGGCCATGCCGCACGCGGGCTCAAATGCCATCCACCAAATTAGAAGGAAGTATGCAGGTGGAGGGTCACCCCGGTCGTAGCACGGCAATAACGAGCCGTCGTATCACAAAACCCCACCTCCCCGCAGTCTAACTTTGACGGACGAAGCAACCATCATTTCACTCTTTGCTGAACCCCCTTCTCCCTCACCGTCTTCAAGATAGACAACACTCGCATCTGCCACTGTTCTTCTCTCCCAACGAAGGGAAGGTAAGCGGATCCGTGATATTGGTATATTTTCGTTCAGAGAAAAAAAGAACTTTTGCAAAGCAATAACCGATGCTCACTCTCTTTTTTGTTTCATTGTCATTGAGATTGTGTTTTCCTTTCAGTGGTCTCCTAGTATTCGTCAGTTTCATGATGGACCAAGGAGAACCAGGCAAAGACCTACCGATATTGGAGCAGACGCGGGAGGCTGATCCCCACGAGACGGAGAGCTCCAAGAAGATGAAAGCAGCCACCGAGCCAACCCCAGATACGCTCACGGCCACTACTGAAATGGTCAATGCCCCGTTTGAGGTTACAACCCCCATGGCACTGCAGGAGCAGTTTTCCCCTTTCGAGGATGTGTCCCCCCTGCTGAGCTGCCCAAGGTGATTTTCTTCTTTGCCGATCCCGATTGTGGTTTTTCATCTAAGTATGTGGTGATGAATAATGCAAAATTTTATTAGCTTCGATGCCATGCTATACATAGTGGTTTAAATAACTTGTGTTTCTTATACTGGAAAGTAATTCAGAATTTGTTTCTGTTTCAAGTAGAGCCCTGATCCAGACAAGGATTGTGTGGTTGTACATGTCACTCGCTATGAGGTGGATGACTTGAATATACGCACTGGGAAAACAGAGTTCTTAGGCTGTTGGATCCTGGAAGCCATTTGCGCTTATACCGATGTCGAGTTGTATTCCATCCTCACCATTGTCAGGCGTGTTGTCCAGGGTGTACTGAAGCACAAGAAGTTCAAAGCTACTCCTTCATTTTGAGGCATACTGTTCTTGTCAAGCTTACGCAGGAAGATGACGTGGCATGCCTCCACAAACAAGTTTATGAGTGGCAAGGCCACAAGGTTATCTTCATGAAGGTTCACAGGATTGAGCTGCTGCCTGATGTCCTCGATGTTGTTCATGGCTAGGTCCGTCTTGTGTCCAGCCCAAATTAGATCGAGGCATGAAATAGTTGCCCCAACTAGCATTTAATACTAGTTTGGATTGTGTCTACTTATCCGAACCTTGCCTATTATCGAGCCCTCCGGGGCTAGTACTCTGTTTGAATCCTTCTATGGGAACTGCTGCTACTTTTGTGTGCCCATGAATCATGTGAGAACCATCGTAATTGTTGCCGAAACAGATGCGTCCTCACTAGTTTTTTCATGAATATGGCATGGTAAGACATAAGTTGTCACGGTTTATCATACGAGCAGTGTGTGTTTGATGAAATAGAGTACTCGTTCGAGAAATTTGCACCGACGTATACATAAGTACTTGTAAACACTGTTGGTGCTACCCCACTTGTAAGCAGTTGTGCAAAACACGACACATTGGCTCAAGTCGCTTCAACACTAGTATATCGACCAGCTAACAATCAATAATCTGCCGTCTGACATATAAGCAACTACGTATCTTGTTACAGTGGTTCATGCAGTTAACTGAGGCCACAATGTAAATTCCAAACGTTCACACGCTAGTCCAGCGTTCATGTGGAACACTCACATTAAACTTGGCTTCATAAAAAACTTGAAAAGCATAAGTTAAGCAATTTTATACATCTCAAAGATTCATAGAACATAACAAATTGTCGGTGGAAACGACACCTATGGGGTCACTGGGATGCCTTCTACGGTCGGCGAGCGCGGGGTCATGAGAAGAGCAGGTTTAGGAGCTAGCACAAGGATCGTTCACCCAGGTTCGGGCCGCGAGGATGCATAAAACCCTAGTCCTGCTTTGGTGGATGTATTTCAGAGTGTTCTTGAGCTCTCGAACTAGCTACGGTGGCTGCGTAGTTCAAAAGAGACGAATTCCTCTCCTGGTCACCTCGGGCCTCCTTTTATAGGAAAAAGGGATTGTCAAAGTGGCACACAGGAGGTGGAAAGGCATACAGTGCGTGTGCTTATCGCTCGGCATTACAGGACAAAGCGCATTCAATGCGCTACTTAGGTGTCCATTAGCTTTATCAGGGACGGGAACGAGGCCCGTCCCGTCCGTCGCCGCTCCGCCTTGCTTCGACACGCGCCCAGGCCAGCGATGCGTGCGGCGCCATGTAGGCAGGTAGGCTACTGAGGTGGCGCGGTGGTGGAGCCTTCATGAAGATCTGCATGCCACCACGCAGGTGCTTGCTGAGTTGGCCTAGAAGCCGCGTGTTGCCACGCAGGTGCCTGCCCAGCTGGTTGGGCTGGCAGCTGCATGCGAACGGTGGTGGAGTCTTGGTCGACGCGGGCCTGGCTATGGCCCCGCTGATGCCCTCGGCAAGGGTCTTGCCGGGGGTCCGGCAAGGGTCTTGCCGTGGCGTTGCATTCATCCCCGGCAAGGCCCTTGCCGGGGGTCTTGTGGATTTCCTCGGCTAGGACCCCGCCGAGGGTTGTCGTCTTCTAGTCCTCATCTGATCTCATATGTTTATGATCTTGACGAAGATCTGCATGCCACCACAGAGGCGCCTCCCGAGCCTTGGTTCCAATGTAGTTGGTGGCAGCATTTGGAACCCTTGGGCTCAAGGGTGGCTTGCTCTGCTGGCGTTGGGCAAGCTGTCCCGGCAAGGCCCTTGCCGGGGTCGCGGAGGCCGCCCCGGCAAGGGTCTTTCCGGGGGAGTCCACCTCGCCCCTTGTTGTCTTGTGTTTCTGGTCTTGGCGTTGTCTCAGTTGTCTTGTGCTTCGGCTCTTCTGCAGCTTCCCTCCTCTGCCCTGCTTAGTGTGGCCGTGGCGCGCGGCTCGGACTGCCCGTGCACAAGTAAAGGGGTCAAAAGGAGAGCCCCTACTTTTGTACACCGACAAGAACATATACTAGTTCAGCAAAAGACAAAGTTGTGAGAAGGTTTACAAATCAGGAAAAAACAAGCAAGGCTTCTCTGAGCAAAGGGCCTCCCGACAGGCTTAAATTTCCTGGAGTTCACTCTGGTTTTTTCTTGTTGCCACCATCCAGGGTTAGGTTCTCTCATTCCAGAATAACCAATTATAATTGTGTTCTCAGCTCGAATGCTGAACTGAACCATGTAGTGTACTGACAAGGTGAAATTCTTGTGCATTCCACTAAATTCAAGCACCGCTATTTGTAGAAATAAGCAGACCACAATGCCGCTTGTCCGCGCACCTGTCCCAAAAACCTTCGTGGAGCCGTGCCAGCTAGTCCTCGGTCCATGGATGAACTAGAAGAAAGTGCATTCCGGACTAGGATGCAGTTGTTTTCGCTCGTCCCTGCACTATAATCAGGAAGTAAAACATATGAATCAGCTTCTTTTATATTGCGTTGGTCATTCTACCTAGTTAGAACCAATGTAGGAATACCTGGAACACTGGTGGTTAGAGGATGACAGCTAGGAATAGCCATCTCATTTTGTGCAGTTGTACTAAAACTGAGGTGTGTACTTTTGATTGCGCAGATAGAAATGATATGGAGACAGACATCCTTGTTTGCGCAAATACGAAATACGGTTATTTAAACAGTGACAGATATTTGCAGTGGCGTATGATTAACACTGTGACACCCAAGTTTTTATTTGGATTTTTCAAAAGATTTTTATTTGACTTGAGGGGAGTGATTTTAAATTTTTCTTCAAGAGAACTCCCCCTCTCAAATATTTTTCTTTATGGCAAAAGTTTCTTTGGATTCACCCAAGATCTGTCTTTGGTCTTGAAGGCCCTTGCTCTTCATTTGGACTCAAGACAAAATGTTTTTAAGTTGGGGAAAATAACTTTTGAAAATCTTTTTGGGAAATGCACTATGGCTTTTGGAAAACTCCTTTGCCACTTTCAATTTTTCTCTCTTACCTTGGCCTTAGTGCAAATGCTCTCTCCTAACTCCTCCCTCACCTTTGGATCATGATTTGCATCAAATCCAGCAAGTTGAGCCTCCCCATGTGATTATTTCCATTCAAATTCTATTTAAATAAATTTCTGTCTTCTCTTCTAGCACTTGGAGATTTACAAAGGAACTCCTTTTTCTGTTTTGATTTTTGCCACCAAACCTTTTTCCCCTCCTAGTCCTTTGAACCCTCAACCTAGAACCATGAAGATCCACTGGTCTCCAGTTCAAAATTTTCAAACTACATCTGCTGCAAGTTTGGACCAGATTTGCCAAATTTGGTGAAATTCATTCAAAACCTTCTCCAAAAATTCCAAGTAAAATCATGCAGCCTCTGGGTGCATTGAGTGGTCATCTCACCAAGTTACAGCTCCAGAAAAATTTATCTCATTGCAAAAACCTACTGTCGAACACTTGGAGTGCACTGTCTTTGTCACATTCAGAAATTCAGAAGTTTCAGAGATTCAGTTCAGTGCTCACTGTCGTTTTCTTCAGAGATGGACATCGATCTCGCCAGTGCCACCGCGTCGCCTTGCTCCTCGTCCCCGCCCTCTTGTTCCTGCACCGCACGAGCGCCTGGCGCCTTGCGGGCGTCGGCGACGAGCAGCAGAAGGTGCGCCGCCCCGTGACCGACGCCGGCGGCGGCTTTGCGGACGCCAGCGGGAGACACGGCGCCGACGACTCCACCCAGCGCCGCCCAAACCACCGGAGCCCGCCGCGTGGCCTTCCACTCCCCCAAATGCGCTGCCGCTCTCGTCGTGAACCGCAGGGCGCGGAGCGCGCTCTCTGCCGCCGTTGAGCCCGTGCGGTCACCTCACCGTGGACCGACGCCATTACGCCGAGACCAGCCCCGTTTAGCTGTGGAACGACTCCAGTAACCTCCACTGATGCTGCCTGGCCGCTCAAACCACCTGCCAATCCACTGCTCCGCCGTAATCGCTCGCCGGAGATTCTCCGTTCACGGCCACCCCGTCGATCTGCCTATAAATAGAGGCCCCGAGCTTCAACTCGAGCACCCACCAGCCCTGCACTCCCCCTAGAGCAAGCCTAGCCACTAGTAGAGCCCCGAGGAGGTCTCCTTCCTCGACTCCGGCCGCCGCGACCCGCCACGGGATCCAGCCCGATTCGCCCCCGTGTGTGCTCCTCCGCCTCCATTCTCTTGCCAATAGCTTCACCATGCATCTCCCTTTCTGACCCGCACTTCAATTCGAAGCTTGCAGCCCTCCACCGGAGTTCCCCATCCTCACCCGAGCCGCCGTCCGTCGGAGATAGTGTCGCCGTCGACGTGGTGCTCCCCGTTGGACGAGTCCACCACCCACCGACGCGGAAGAAGACGCTGAAGCTCTTGGTACCCTCCGTTTCTCCTAACTCGCCGTGGTTCGACGCCGGCGTCCACCGCAGTCTTCGGGCGCCGGCGAGCTTTTCAAACCTGACATGTGGACCCCGCGTGTCAGCCTCTGTTCTTTTATTCGCGAACCGTTTTCTGTTGACGCCTTCGGGCAAATACGCTTTCTCCTTTGCGCTTGCGCATTCCCAACCGAAGCATTTTCTGTTTTCTCAGTTAAAACCCTGGAACTTTTCTGTTTCATTACAGAAAGGTCCCTGGACAGAAACCTTTATAACTTTTTAATAAAAAAGGTATTTTTGGATGATTCTTTTTTTGACAATCTTCAAATTTTGTCTAGTTTTTTATGGGATTTATTTGAAAAATATTTGGCAAAGTTTCTGTGCATGTGTTGGTTTTCACGTTAGTATCCGTTTCGTGATTGCCGTAGGTTCCGGGAGAGGTGACGGAGCCGCGAACTTCGCCGAGCTAGACTCCGACTTCTCCGAACCAGGCAAGCATGTTTTGAACATTTGATATGACAGGTGTTTTGCATGTTTGCGTGAAAGTTGGTGCGTGGCATATGAGTGTCGGTAAATACCTCGTTGCTTGTAAGGCAAATACCCGGTTGTTCCAAAGTCGTGATGATGTCTGATGAGAGATGGCCTAATCATGTGGTGACATGAAGGGCAGCAAGGGGGTACTGTTGTAGCATGCCAGCCTTGCGTCATCCAACTTTCTCCGACGTTAACGTGGTTGGAGCCACGTTATCGTTCTTCCTTTTTCCGCATGTTCCAAAGTTGCGATGATCTCTGATGAGAGATGGCCAAATCATGTGGTGACATGAAGGGCAGCAAGGGGGTACTGTTGTAGCATGCCAGCCTTGCGTCATCCGACTTTCTCCGACGTTAACGTGGTTGGAGCCACGTTATCGTTCTTCCTTTTTCCGCATGTTCCAAAGTTGCGATGATCTCTGATGAGAGATGGCCAAATCATGTGGTGACATGAAGGGCAGCAAGGTGGTACTATTGTAGCATGCCAGCCTTGCGTCATCCGACTTTCTCCGACGTTAATGTGGTTGGAGCCGCGTTACCGTTCTTTCCCCGTCCCGTGCTACCACATGTCTCATTGCCAGGGATGCGGTTTAGTAATTTGGTAACCTCTTTCCGTGTACACACCAAACAGAGAGGCCGGGATGATGGTACCTTGGCCCAGGATTAAAGCCAGTCATCCGATCAGGGGGCATGGGTGTTTCCGGTTGGGACCGAGAGGGGGGGCACCCCCTTAAAGCGCGCGTATAGAAATTTGATCCCATGCTACGCGAGGTTGTAGCCTCCCCGTCTCAAGGTTTTTCTTGAACGATGCTTAGGGTGATCCCTGGCTTCGGATGGTTGAATTGGGTGTGTACTGGTTAGACGTGTTTCTTCCAAAACACCGTAGACGGAACTAGTCCCCCGTGACTACTGAAATCCGTTGGCTGTGGTTAAGTACAAACTCTGCAAAGTCAATTCTTTCCATATCATCGTATCCATGATGAAAATGAAAACATTATTATCCATATCTATCCGCGTGGAAAACTTGCTCCCGGTGAACAAGCTCAAGTGGTAATCCAGATTTATTGCTATTCCTGTGAATGGACTAACTTTACATTTATTTCATGCTCGTGATAAATTATGTTCCCAAACTATTGTATTATTGAGCTGTGTTATAAGCCCTTTATGTGACGTCGCGCAGACGTCCGACTGTGGCGTGTTTTTGTTTCTTACTTTAAATATAAGCCCTTTATGTGATGTCGCTCAGACGCCCGACTGTGGCATGCACCGTCCTTATTTTCTGTTATAAGCCCTTTATGTGGTGTCGCCTCGACGCCCGACTGTGGCATTATTATTCCGCATTTTCCGCTCGAGGAGTCTTTCAGACACTCGTTTGGCACCAGTATTATTATTCCGCATTTTCCGCTCGAGGAGTCTTTCAGACACTCGTTTGGCACCAGTATTATTATTCCGCATTTTCCGCTCGAGGAGTCTTTCAGACACTCGTTTGGCACCAGTATTATTATTCCGCATTTTCCGCTCGAGGAGTCTTTCAGACACTCGTTTGGCACCAGTATTATTATTCTGCAGTTTCCGCTCGAGGCGTCATTCAGACCCTCGCTTGGCACCCAGCATTTACTACCTCTATGTCTGAACGTACTGGTTAACTTATTCATGTACTTCATGTTCGCATTTGTTATATCTTATGTCCGAACTGTCTTGCGAGTACTCTCATAGTACTCACCTGGCTTGTTGATTTGGCCAGATGTTGACGAAGGCGATCTCTTGGATGAAGAGGTTGATAGCGCGTCCGATGCCTAGAGGAGTCCCAGTCAGTCCTGCGCGATCCCGGATTTTGGTCACTTGTTTTGTATACGCTTCCGCCACCCGCAATAAGTCTACTCGAGCCTCACTCCGACGCTCGAAGAGCTGTAGTCTTCTGGAATCATATCACTCGCCTCGCGGTGATATCTCCACCACCGTTATTATCGTGAGTTAGTAGTTTGCCACCCTATCCGCCGTATTGTTTATCGGCGGGCATGTAATAAATTGTTGGGCAGTCTCTGCTCAACCTTGTATTATATTTAGTACTCCTGGTATTTTTCTTCTGTGACCAAGATATTGTCTACCAGTGAGAAGGAATTCTTCCTCGCTAGTCCGTAAAAGGGATTGGTCTCTCAATAATTATTTTATTGAAAAACCGGTCGTGACAAGCTTGGTATCAGAGCCAGGCTGACTGTAGGAAGCCACTAGGTGCGATCGCTAATCGGTTATTAGCGTCTTTTGTGTTTTTTCAGCATTTTGCAATTGTAGCTATTTTCTGTTGGTCATCATAAATTTATGACATGACTACTCAGAAATTTTGCCTACTTTTGTAGATGGCTGGCAGCAGCTGTGAGAATCGAGTGTTCACCAACGTGCCCGAGGGGTTTGTCAAGCTCCTCGTCTCCATCACCAAGCTCGCGATCGGGCCAGCAGCTCGCCCGGAGTTCACACTCTATCAGCACAAGCTCAGTGACGACGTGTCTATGCACCAAGCCGTGGTGCAGTTCAGGGGAGGACGATCTGCTGCTCACCACTTCCGTTTTGCGGGAAGGGCCATGCCTACGGAGAGGCATGCCATGCAGATGGCTGCCCGCGAGGCGATAGCTCGCCTTCGGGACATCCTACCTACGCTGAAGACTCGTCGCTACCGCTACCTCCCATGCCATGTGCCGTACACCAGCCACTATGCGTTTGCCTGCCATCGGGGAGAAAGAGACGAAGCCATCGAGATGGTTGTGGAGTATCTCAAGGCTCTGGAGGAGTCTTTCGACAACCTCGTAGATGATCTTGTGGCTGCCCGCATGGACTTAGTCCGGGGCGGTCCTGCCAGCAGGAAGGAGCTTCTCCACACGGCGCCGCCTCTGACATTCGTCTCGTCTTCAGCCTCGTATGCACCGGCCGTTTTGGCCACTGCTTGCCGTCTGCCTACCACTGAGGAGTTCGACCGAGTCATCGCTCCTACTCCAGTCAGAGCCGCACCGCCTGCCGCACGCGCTCTACCACCAGTCGTCCCCGCACCATCACCGTAGCGCAGGGTCACGCGCCAGGAGCCAGCTAGAGAGGAGGTGCTGGTTGACTCTCCTGGACCGCTGAGCCTTGCCATCGGCAAGGGGAAGGAGATCTTCACCATCTCCGACTGAGAGCACCGAGTAGCCGCGTATTATGTCTGCTTGTATGATGTGCTATTTTATCTGTACGCTAGTTTGTATTGGTGTGTTTGCTGCCTTCCGAAGTAGTACGCTAGTTTTAATAACATGTCAGGATTGTGTACGCGCATCCTGAGTGATGTATCATGTGTTTGCTTTTCGCATGTAAGTTTTATGTTAAGCACTTCTTCTCCATGAAAAATCATTTGTGTTTCTTTGAAAACCTCGAACCATTTTAATTGTTGCCCTTGCAAGATTTTTTTGGGCTACACAGTTTCCATGGGTTTTGCAAATAATACCCCAGACTGGAAAAATGTCTCGCCCATGGACTCGCTCCATGCCCAATCAGCCAGAAGAGGTTTACGGGACACAGACCAGCAACAATTTCACTCAGGGTCAGTCTAGCCAACAAGACAGCGAAGCAGCACTGTCTCAAGTATGCCGTCTCTTCGAGCAAAGTCAGCAACAACACCAAGAGATGATGAACCATGTCATCAACATGGGAAACCACCGTGAACACTATCAACCACATTCCAAGTTATCCGAGTTACAGAAGACTCGCTCCTCAACTGTTGCTCACACCGATAGGCCGCTGGAAGCCGATGATTGGCTTCGTGAGATTGAAAGGAAACTGATTATTTCTCAGTGCTCAGATCATGGGAAGGTGCTTTATGCACCACACTACCTTACTGGAGCAGCCGCAGCATGGTGGGAAAACTTCCTACACATGCATCCCAGGGAACACAACATCACCTGGGAAGAGTTCAAGGAAGGCTTCCGTGGGGCACACATCCCCAGGAGCATCTTAAAGATCAAGAAGAGAGAGTTTGATGACCTGAAGCAAAGAGGCATGTCTGTGACAGAGTACAATGGTCAGTTCACCCAGCTGTCCCGTTATGCCTACGACGAGCACATGACAGAAAGCAAGAAGATGGAAAAATTCCTGGACGGCCTGGCACCAGCGTTAAGATGCCAACTGATTGTACACACCTTTCCGGATTTTAAGACGCTGGTGGACAAGGCCATCACCTTGGAAAATGAGCGCCGTAGTCTGGAAGATATCCGTAAGCGGAAAAGGGACAAGACGACTCTTGCCCGCAGCAACTGAGGCAAGACGGAGGTCCCAAGGACAGACACAAGGAGATCCACGACTACCCAGCCAAGGCCCGTCGGACAGTTTCATGCCAGGGACAAGGAGTTCACGTACCGTCCAGGGGTCACCTGCTATGCTTGTGGTCAGCAAGGGCATTATGCTAAACAGTGCCCGAAGCCAAGAGACTCGGCACCCAAGCCGAACAATGGTGGAAACAATCCCGCCCCCAAGCGCAACAACTTCAATCCCAACAACAACCACAGGAAGGGTCACCTGAACCATGTGACCAGGGAAGAAGCGCAGAATGCCCCAGACATCGTGCTCGGTACGTTCCCTGTCAACACAGTACCTGCCACGGTATTGTTTGATTCTGGAGCTTCCCATTCGTTCGTTTCGAAGAGTTTTGTTTCGCAACATGGTTTTCCGATACTCCCCTTGGAAACTTCTATGATCATCAAGTCCCCGGGAAATAAGCAAATCGCCCAAGGTTACTGCCAAGGAGTGGTCATTGAGTTCGATGGACTACAATTCCACGCGAATCTCATCGTATTGGAAAGTAAAGGACTGGATGTCATTTTAGGGATGGACTGGTTGACCACCAACAAAGGATTCATCGACTGCTTCAATCGGACAGTGATTCTCACTCACCATCACGGCAAAACTATAAGAGTCTCCGCTCAAGAAAGGCCACGATCACAGAAACCAAAACTGAACAAAATGGACATTGTAGAACTGAGAAAAGTTCCAGTGGTATGCGAGTTCCCTGATGTGTTCCCGGAAGAACTACCAGGCATGCCACCAGACCGAGAGATAGAATTCAGCATCGAACTAGCGCCTGGCACCGCTCCCATCTATAAGAAGCCTTATAGAATGGCACCCTCAGAATTGGTGGAGTTGAAGAAGCAAATAAAGGAATTATTGGACAAAGGATTTATTCGAGCCAGCTCCTCACCATGGGGTTCGCCAGTGTTGTTCGCCAAGAAAAAGGATGGGACACTGAGACTATGTATAGACTATCGAGCTCTCAATATGGTCACCATCAAAAACAAATATCCGATGCCACGGATAAATGATTTGTTTGACCAGCTCGCACAAGCTAAGGTATTTTCAAAGATTGATTTGAGATCGGGATACCATCAACTGAAGGTACGGGCAGAGGATATCCCCAAGACAGCATTCACTTCCAGATATGGGTTATACGAGTTCACAGTGATGCCTTTTGGTCTAACGAACGCCCCCGCATATTTCGTCCACCTCATGAACAAAGTGTTCATGAAATTCATGGACAAATTTGTGGTGGTATTCATTGACGATATTCTGGTTTACTCAAGGACACCCGAAGAGCATGCTGAGCACCTCAGAATTGTTTTGGGAGAATTGAGGAAGCATCAGTTGTACGCCAAGTTTAGCAAATGCGAATTTTGGCTAAGACAAGTTGGTTTCTTAGGCCATATACTGAACCAAGAAGGCGTAGCCGTAGACCCAGAAAAGGTCAAGGCCATACTGGACTGGAAACCGCCCGCCAACGTCACAGATGTGCGGAGTTTCCTAGGAGTCTCTGCTCAACCTTGTATTATATTTAGTACTCCTGGTATTTTTCTTCTGTGACCAAGATATTGTCTACCAGTGAGAAGGAATTCTTCCTCGCTGGTCCGTAAAAGGGATTGGTCTCTCAATAATTATTTTATTCAAAAACCGGTCGTGACAAACACCAGCATCTATTGTGTTATAATTGGCACAAGACTGACAATATGAAAGTGCCCTTAAGTAAGTAGCATCACATCACATCAACACTGCCACTAAATTAACATGCAGAACAATAGCATTAGTATTACTCTCATGAGAGTAGCACATGGTCAGTAAATGTGCAATCAAATTTGTGGAGTTCCACTGGGATGAAGCAATGTTAGCGGTGTGAGATTTAAGTGTAACTGCAACAACACAATTCATGGGGAAAAAAGCAAGACGGAAGCACTTCATAAAATGGTGGTGGCATTGCTTCAATTTATCGACGGCACTAGACCATTACTTATAGTGACATTAGGTGGCATTGCTTAATGCTTCATGTGATTTTACATTAATGATAGCGATATGGGCATAGGGACAGCAGGGGCTTAAAGTGGTGAGGCAGATGTGGTTGTCGAGAGCGGCAAACACCCAGGCAGCATGTCTGCATTTGTCCCATTTTTATCTCCTCGGCGACATTTTCCTATGTGAGCACAGGAAATCTAGACCTACTCATTCTCATTTGCGTTGTCCCCCAACACCCCTCACTTTCTTTCCATTTTCAACCAGGAGACAGGTCCACTTCCCCCCACCCTTCGCCATCCACCATGCTTTCTTCGCCTTTTCAACAAATAGACCGGTTGGGTAGCCAGTATCTACTACTTTCCCCCGTTTCCTCTTAGAACCAAGTCCTAGATTCATGCTACAGCTTTCCCACTTTCTTCCTTATTTGAACCAACTCTTAGATTCGACTGTATGAACTACCTTTACCTCTAATAATAATACAGTCTAGGTGGCTTCGGAACAGCCGACAGAAGTAGAAAAAGATCCACACGCAGCCACGTGGGGAGCTGGGGCAATAGAGCAAGGCAGGTTTCAAAGGAATATATACCTGAGGGTTGTCGGCATGTGGCAAAGACGGCGTCGGGAGGCCACATATTGGCCACAATACCAGAGGGAGGAAGAAGGGGTCGGAGGCCCTCTCGAGCCGGTGCTCTCTCGGAGAGAACGGCACGGCCGCCGATCAGGATGCGCGGGCAGCCGTTGGTCTCCTCCCTCGCCGCCGACGACAGCGTGAGCGATGCACCTACACCCCTGCCCCGGTCGAGGTGGTCCGGCCGGATTTGTGACCAGCCGTGAGCAGAGAGAGAGTGTGGCCACCTATGTATTGCTTAGATCTGGAGAGCATGAGAGAGTGAAAGAGAGGAACCCTAGTAAAGCAAGCGCTAAGGCTCCTGCTTATATATATAGTGGAGTGATTTTGTTGTACCAGCTTCAAAAAAATGCGCTCCTACGTGTACCCATGAGTGGGCGTGAGAGAACTAGTGCGTGCGTGCACCGCTTCTCTTCGTGAGAGTACAATATACTATGCCCAAAGAACGTTCGCCACGGGAGTAATAGTATAAGTGTGTGACGTGTGAGCTAAAATAAAAGGTGCGTGACGTCTTTTGGTTTTTAGAAGTTCTGAGGGTAGGGTGTGAAGAGCACATATGTGTGTGCCGTCTACCTACAGGTAGATGGAGGGTGCGAGAGGACTCGGTAGAGTTGTGACCCGTGAGGGTGCGTGTGTGCATGAGAGAGAGGGGGCACGTATCAATGCAATGCACGTGTTCATAAATCATTATCCGATAAACGTTTGCCACAAGCCGTTTCCTGACGAACACAGTAAGAACCGTTAGATCGGCATCCGACAGTGTCAGTTTTGCCATGTCATTTAACAGAGCAGCCACTCCTCCTACACACTAATCTTCCACGTGAGTGTTAGCAACTGCCGTATGCTCCTCCCTCCGTTCCAAAATGCAGTGCATATAGCTTTATTGAAAATTCGAACCTCGCAAACTTTTACCGAGTTTTTGTGTACCAAAATGCACATATAGAATACCCAGTATATATCATTTCATTCATCTTCGAGAGGTAACTATAAAGATGGGGGACGAGTCTACAAAGAAAGACTGTCGTATCACCTGCAAGAATTTCAACCATCCTTTGGTGTGGAGGAATATCATAGGAACTCTATATGATATGATTTTTTTCCTTTAAAGCCAATTGGTTCATAGGAATAGATTCATATACTCCACATTTGAAAGGAAATAAACACGATATCATTTTTATAGCTTTAGACCCACTTGGTTCACATGAATGGATTCCTATACTTCCATAATTTCAAAGGAAAATTAACATTAGCGTATATTCAATAGAAAAGTTCCTATGATGTGAACCAAATGACATCTCTTTTCTAATCCCTCCTCATAGGAATTGAGATACATGTCATCTCTAGATTCAATAGAAAGGTTCCTATGATGTGAACCAAATGACATCTCTTTTCCAATCCCTACTCATGGGAATTGAGATACATGTCATCTCTTTCCCTACAACTTCCGTGTATACATCTTCTATTCCTAAATAGCTAGTACAACCCACTAGTAGCTTTTTTCCTAGACATGCAGCTATGGCACAAGAACACGTCATGCATGCAAGTCATAAATCACATTTTTTTCTACTCTATGCATGCAAGCACCACATCATCAATTCGTGCATGTTACTCATAAGTTATTTGTTGCATTAAATTTTGCATTGACAATGTATGTGCTGGTCACGTGCACACATATGTAGTTCACATTCACATTTTTGTTAGAAATGCCATTCTTTTAACTGCAATTCATTTTTTCTCTTTGTACTCCCTCCGTCTAGGTGTGTAAGTCATCTTATGAAAACCAAATAATCCCAAAACACTTTGGCACGGTACATTAACTCCCTCCTCGTTTCTTGTTTTGTGACATATCAACCAATAAGAGATGTGGGCCATGCATGCTTTCCCAAAACACAAGCACTTCTCCTTTGTTCTAGAATCTTCCGTATCATAATTGCCCAATTTTTTTTCTAAATGAATTGCCATTATTTGTTTTTTACTTTATGCTTTACAATGCACAATCCCATGAATCTTAAACTTTTTATAAAACTAATTGATTTTGAATGAGATTAACTATAAGAACTAAACGGACATCTACATCATGCATATATGACTCAAAGCTTTACATGCTATATAGTGTTTTTATTCATAATTTGGTTTCCAAATCTCATGCGTTCAATGCATGTGTACCTTACTAGTTTTGAGTAGAGTAGCAAATTTCACGTGGCCGCGGGTATATAAAAATGCAGGGCCCATGCATCATTGCCTTTCGGTCAAACCTACGTCCACAATTTTTTGTACGTATATCGCCAATGGTCCCTAAACCCAAAATGCTGCCTCGTTCCCGTAAAACCAAGCAGCCCACACATATTAAGGCGTCGACTCGAACTCAATCCCTCTCCCGTTTACTACGACATGGCCCCGCACGCCGTAGTACTCCTACAAACCCTACCGCCGCACGCATCATTGGTTTTCTTCAAGAGGACGAGGGAGAAGCGGATTTGTAGTGGAGGCGCTTTAAAAAAATTGGATTTGTAGTGGAGGCCCCTACCCTAGGGTGCCCTAGGTAGCTGCCGCACGCATCATTGGTTTTCTGTTTTCTTTATGTTCTTGCACCCTAGAGTGAAATGATGGTTGCTTCGTCCGTCCAGCTTAATGCGGGAAAGGTGGGGATTTGTGATTTGACCCCTCATCGCTCATTTGCTACTACTGTGGCGCTACGACCAGGGTGCCTCCAAGTCCAACCGCTGCTCCGAACTGTAATTTGGTGCATCGCACGTGGAACAAGACGGTGGATGAGCCACATGTCGGCCAAAGGGTTAGTTAAGTGTGTCACCATTTCGTGTGCGGACTGACCCTGCTTGAGTTGCTATGCCAACACAACAGGAGCAGCGTACCACTTGGTTTTGCTCCTTGGTGAATCCCGACTATATTGATCTAAAAGGATACGTACTATACTACCCTCTCCGTCTCAGTTTGTAGGGCGCGCCCGTAGTTCTCGGTCATCCATTTGACTAACTAAATATGAGTTACCATGTCACAAAAAGTATATCATTCGATTCTTAAGCGGATGTAGTTTCTAAACATATACTGTTCATCACATATATAGCTAGTTAAATTCTCAACCTAGAACGACATGCTTGCCCTGTAAACTAATACGGAGGAAGTAGTAAAAATGAGGTGATTTTACTGAGCGATGGGCGGGGGAGCATGGCCTGTCATGAGGTCCCACATGTCATGATGTACCAAGGCAATGCACGTGTCTCTCTTCAGGCAGAACAATGGCAGAAGCAATACTACGTGGTTTTCTTGAAGGAGATGATGGTGAAGCTAAGTGTGAAATAATGGTTGCTTCGTCCGTCTGGGAAGGTGCGACATTCTGATTTGACGTCTCATTGCTCATCACTACTACTGGGCAGTACGACTGGGGTGCGTTCCCCTTGCTGTTCTTCACTGTTATTTGGTGCATGACACGTCGACCTGGTTGCTATATGTCCCATATGTCGGCAAAAGGAAGTACAGAGACAAAAGGAAGTACAGAGAATTCATGAAAGCGAGCGTCGATGGAGGAGTACAAGACACAACTTAATTTTTGCTACTTCGCGCAATCCATCGATACAAACCCGGACTAAAAGAAAGGCAAGGGCGGGTCTTTTCCTGCGCGGCAGGCATGGGAGTTTGGCATAGTCAGTTCGAGGCAACGAGGCAGGAAGGGAAACAAGCAAATAAAGGTTGAGCGACTTAGTTTTGGGAAAATCTGATTTTACGGAGTACGTACCCACTATGGAGGTAGTATACTACTTACTACTCCCTCCTTTCCGGTTTATAGGGCTCGTCTAAAACAATTGATTTTTCCATTTTATAAGTTCCAATTCTACTACTAGTAGTAGTACCATCACATGTTGGATTTCGAGGTGCGTTAAGTCACCCGGTGCAAGCATTGTCAAGAGAAAACTCACCAATGCATGTAGAAGATCATGGAAATTTAGTGGTCATGCATGCATTCGTTCTAATTAATGCCTCGGTAAACATAACTTCTTGAGAAAACTGAGTGTATACTTGTGCAAACTACGAAATTAATTCCACCACTCACCCTCTACCTTGGTTGGAGAGATTTTCAAATTGAGCAATAAATTGGAAACGAGGGAGTAGTAACATAGCCTAGGGTAGCTTGTTGCACCACGGACCCCAAGGAAATTGATGTAGTAGTACTACTCCTATATACTACTCCAACGAAATTGAGCCATAAACTGGAAAGGAGGGAGTACTACTAAAAGACATATATTCCAAACAATATGATAATCTCTCTAACCAAGGTAGGGACGAGGAGTAAATGGAGGGAGTAGTAAAATTTTCTCCTTGTCCTGCGAGCCACCGCGCACATGGGCGAGGGAGCGGGCGTAGGCATAGTACTACTACCTCTGTCCAGGTTTGTAGGTCACCTTTGTAGTTCGTGCCAAACTTTTACCAAATATTTAGCTAACAAAATGTTAATGCATGTCAAAAAAATTTATATCGTTGGATTCGTATTTCAACATAGTTTTCAATGATATAATTTTTGGTAACATGCACGAACGTTTTGTTAGTTCAATCTAAAGTCAAAATTTGACACAATATACAATGGGGACCAATAAACCAATATACAATGAGTAGTAGTAAGCAAGCTTCACCTCGTCCAGCGAGCCACCGCGCCCGTGGGCGGGGGCGTAGTAAGCAAGCTTCTCCATGTTCTGCGAGTTGACGGGACACATCAAAAGTAATATGTAGAGAGCATCTCGAGTGTATAGAACCTTGCCTCTAAGGTAGGCCCCACATGACGCATCAAGTCGCAATTTGTTTGTTCACCCGTGGTAGATGATCCTCCAGCAAGTGGACAACCAGTATACGTGACAAATTACCATGTGGGCTGCCTTTTCGTATAGAAATGAGCTCCACCGTGTACCCGCGCGGGTGTGGTTGGGAAAGAGACACGAGTACGTGCGCCGTGCGTGCACCTCTTCTCTTCGTGCACGTCCCCCACCTAGGTGGGTGTGTGTGAGATACAAACCTAGACATAATGCGCCATCCATCCCCATGCCTCCCCCCAGTCCGACCACCAGTCACCACCACGCCCCACTCCTCCTCACTTTATCTCTCATCTTTCTCGAGATATCATTTTGCGATGAAATTCTCGAGATACCATTTTTCCGATAAAATTCTCGAGATATCATTAGTTTTTACACATGGGATTACTCCTGCATGGGTCAATCACAACAGGTGTTTTGTAAAAAAAATGCATCTTGATGTTCCGTGCAATGCACGGGCATCCTTCTAGTCCATGAAAACAACACATGGCAAAATTTCATGGCGAATGAGGGATTTGAATCTGCTGGGGGGCTGTTTGGATTTTGCCCGGGGTAGCCAAAATATTGGCGACCCTTTTGTCCACCGGTGCCTTCGCCACCGATGAACGAGGAATGGCTCGGGTGCTCATGGATCCTCCAGCGCGCACGCTGGAGACGAGCTCGCACACATTCTGACAGCAACTCAACCAGTCGGACTAAATTCATGCAAACACGGCGATATTTCTCATAAACAATGACGGAATTCATATAAAATACATGATTTTCATACAAACATGACGGATTTCATTACATTCAAATCAACACGCCGATCCATTTGTGTTCCTCATGTCCGGCAGCACGATCACCGGATTGCCGGGAGCCTCGGAGGTATATGCTTCAGCGCAAAGGACGGCTCGCCTCCCTGCTGCCCAACTGATATGGTTGGCTGATGCCCAAGATGATGGTGGAAGGGGGCTTCTCCGCTTCCGTGGAGTCCATGCGGGGTCGACGAAGGTCCTCGCAACAAAAGGATCCGGCAAGGCACCTACTGTGTACGCTGGAGTCGCCTCCGCAATGGCCTTCATGGGACCCAGGTGGCGGCAGCCTCCCGTGTTTTACTTCTCCTCGATGATGGAGGCGGACGCGGAGGCACTGGCCACCGACTCGTCGCTCTCCGCGCACCCGGCTTCTTTCTCTACTTGCATGGCGCGGCCGCCGGCATGGGAGACTCGGCCACAGAAACGCGAGACGCGGTCCCAGACACGGGAGGCGCGGTAGGAGGCGGCGGCATGGACGGCAGCGACGACGCCCATGCGCCGCTCCTCGTCGAGCTGGCCTAGAGCGGCGAGTTGCTGAACCGCGCATCGGCTTGGGGCGACAACTGGCTCCGTCGGGAGAGGGGAGGGAGGTGGATCAGCGAGCTGCATAGCTCGTATCCAGCGGGCTCGGCGGGCCACCCAGCCGGCTTGGATGCGGGATAACTACTCTTCGTAAGCCATTGTAAGAGTTGACAAAATGGTGAAGGAGGAGATAGGGGAGCGGCGGAGGGGTGCGATTCTTGGCCGGCGTTTGGCCTCGTTTAAATAGGATATTAAATAGACGGCGGACGGGAGGAGCTCGGCCGGTGTTGCATTTAATGCCGGCCCGGTCATGAACGGACGTGTGTCCAGAGTGGGTTTCTCGGCTTCCACACGGGTTTCATGGAGGCGTTTGAGTGCGGCAAGGAGACGTCTTCAGCCGGGCGTGCATCGAGTGGCGCCCTCGACTCTAACGTACGACACCGCGCTATTCTTCCACTGACGTGTGGGCTCTTTGGGTACATGGCCTGCATGTCAGTGACCCAACGCAGGCAGCACATGGCAGAGGAACTTTTGGTGGGCCAGGGCGGTCAGAAGCGGGCATTTCATAAACCAATGATTGTTCATTGAGTGTGACGTCATCTATTTAATCTAGATGAGCCTACTATATAATGTAAGAGAATTTTAAAATTTTCATATATACGTTGATAGCCCGTTCGATACGTTGTGACTCATAAAGACCGCTGCAAACATCAATGTTCTGCTTATCACAGATAAGATTGATTAAACCTTGCAAAAAAAGATAAGATTGATTAATACCCTAACAATCCAAGCCCTTAACAAAGGGTGATGCACCTATATGTTGAGCGTGTCTTGCGTCGTGTGTGGTGTGCATGCAGGCGTGCGAGTGTTGCGTGCGTGCATGTGTACGTTCAGTGTTGCATGCATGTGTGCGTATGTGCGTTTGTTTGTGAGTGCATGTGTACGTGTCAGTGTTGCACGCTTGCATGCATGCGTGTGTTTGTTATGTGTACGTGTCAGTGTTGCACGCCTGCATGCGTGCGTGTGTTCGTGCGAGTGTTGCGTGCATGCAAGTGTACGTGCGGGGTGAGGCTACACGTCAGTCGACTGACTTTTTCATCTCTGATCAGTAGATTTTCCAGCCGTTGGATACGAAATCAAGGGCCTGCAGTTTATCTTCAACCTCCATCCCCTAAGCCGCCAGCCACCGCCGCCCGCCGCCGCCTTCGGCCGGCCCGCGCGGCCACGCCGGCCCGCCCGCCCCAAAACCACTCCCCACCGCTGGTCCGCCGCCGCCCCGGCCATCCCTCTAGGCCCCCCGCGCCGAGCTTTCTCTCCGGCGATCCGCACGCCATCGCCCAATCACCGCACCCCCAGCCGGCGACTGCCAACCAGAGGTCTCACGACTTTGAATCCCCACCGACCACTAATTTATTACCATTTCTGTCCTTCATATACGCGCTGACGGGTGGGCCCTATGGTAATGTGCGCTGCTAAATGTGGACCGTTTGACTGGTCAATGATTGTGTCATCAACAAATTACGGAGCTGTATGGTGAGCCAGTGACCGTATGATCACCCTAAAATGTATTTTATTAACACATTACAGACTCAAACTACCATTTCTTTCTTTCATATACGTGCTAATAGGTGGGCCCCATGGTTACGTGCCCCGATGGTGTGACACTAGTTGCGCCACGTGGAACGCTTGACTCGTTAATTGATTGTGTCGTCAACAAAATACTGAGTTGTACGGGTGAGCCAGTGACCGTATAATCATGACATGTATTTTTTAACACGGTACAGACGCAAGAGCTCATATATACGCGCAAGCACTCACCGCTATAAGAGCACACACGCAGATCCTACCGCTATGAGGACCTTTGAGAGAGTGAGCCAGCATATGATCTTGAGATTTTACGAAGTCACCATAGGTGCCTCGTATTCGAGTGGAACGTCTCCTCCCACTAAACGCACATCGCTGGAAAAATACATAAATTAACCCAGGATAAATGCGAGCACCAGGACTTTAACCCTGGTGGGCTCGAGAAATCACTGTCCTCCTAACCATCCAACCACAGGTTGGTTAGCACCACAAAATGTATTTGCTGACCGTGATGAGCTTATTCTGAAGTCCGGTGACCATATCGTGCTTTCGCTTGAAATACAATGACCGTAAGTGTCGTCGACAAATACAGAGCATGCATCAAATACAATGTCCGTCAGTGTCATCAACAAAATACGGAGACATATCATGAGCTAGATACCGTATGATCACCACGAGAATATATACGGTGACCGTAATGAGCATATTCTGAAGTCCACCGACCGTATAGTACTTTTGCTTGAAATACAGTGACCGTCACGCGTGAATGTGTCATGGGAATGCATACTTTTAGAGGGCCGACAGATAGTTTGTGTGCGTACGTGAAAGTGGTGTAGAAAGAGGGGGTGTCCGGTGGAGACAAGGAGAGATATGCCCCTCGTTTCTCTTTCCCGTGACTAATATTTTAGGAGAAAATATAAACATTCACAAATGCAGAACAAATATTTTTGGATGCACCATGCAATTAACTTTCATGTATAACATTGTACTATTGTATGCTTATTTTCTTAGTGGCCGATTGCGTGTGTGGTGTGGTGGGCACATCATTTCTAGTTGGGGTGGGCACATCATTTCTAGTTGTGGTGGGTCAACATGAGGACTCATGGGTCGGTTCCATCCAGCGCCACATAGGTTGGACCGAGACGCATTATACAAAGACCCATGTGGAGGACTCGGCGTACAACGCGAAGCTACCAGAGTCGTGGAGGACTCTATCCCCACTGGTGATAAGCTGACTATATATGATTTGTAACCCTAGGCCCCGAGTATGTTATAGAAGCCTCGGGGCTAGTTCGTCGATAGTATACACACACGCACAATGCCTGGTATTCACGTGTACTTTGTACACACCCCTATCACTAATATACAGTACCAGGAGTAGGCTTTTTCCTCAACTGCAAGGGTCCGAACTTGGGTAAAACTTTGCCTCGTATTACCATCCAGCCTAATAGTCAGGGATATCCTACCGAATGAT